>NW_027361868.1:17515000-17755000 GCF_039654945.1 Dendrobates tinctorius
CTGAAGATCTTTGGGTGTAGCTGGATCGAGCTGCTTGAAGGAAATCATCAAACCAGGCATTGAAGCTCGAGGGAAATCATTTGCATATTCCTGGCGCATTCTGGGAAGAGTGTGCTATATGGTTACAGATTTGCCAGAGGAAAAAAATTTTCGTACCAGAAATGCAAGCTTGTGACTCTGATAGAGGAAAGGTGCCCAGTCGTCGGGAGAGAATAGCTACACAGAAGCTCATCAAAGATAATGAGGATTTCCTTGACAGAGCAGAAGAATCTCTTCAGAATGTTGCAAGAAAAGAACTTTTCAGTGTTTCTGCAGAAGCTAACGACAGAGTAGAAATAACTATTCAGAATGTCCTAAGAGAAGCACCTTTCAATATACCTGCAGAAGAAGAGAGATAGAAGCATGTGACCTAAAGAAGCAGGAGTATGAGGAGGCAGTCAGCACCGTACCGCTGAAGAACCACTACCAGGCTATTCACGCAGGACAACTATGAAGATGTATGTCAAAAAAGTGCTTTGCCCATAAAGAACAGTCCAGTAAGAAGTCAGAAGCCTCTTGAAGGGAAAAAAGAAGCGCTGTGGTGAAAAGGAGAGTGGTGGTCGTGGGGGATTCCCTACTGAGAGGAACAGAGGCAGCTATCAGACGACTGGATATTACCTCACGAGAAGTGTGCTGTCTTCCAGGTGCCCAAATCACAGATGTGTCTGATGGGGTATCTAGATTCTTCAGTGCTACAGACCACTACAATATCTACTAATACACATAGGAACAAATGACACAGCAAAAAAGGAACTGGAAACTATATGCAGAGACTTTGAAGACCAAGGCCGGAAAGTGAAGGATCTGAGAGCGCATGTCATCTTCTCATCCATCCTCCCAGTTGATGAACATGAACCAAGGAGATTAAACAGGATTCTACAGGTGAACAACTGGCTATGTTGATGGTGCCGTGAGTAACGTTTTGGGCTTCTTGACCATGGAGTGAATTACCTGTATGATGGGCTTCTTGCTAGAGGTGGGTTGCATCTTACAAAAACAGAAAAAAACATATTTGGTAGACGCCTCACTACATTCATCAGGAGAGCTTTAAACTAGAGCAATATGGAATGGGAAATATACAGCCAAGAAAAAATACGCAGCCAAGTAATTCTTTTGAGAACCCTGCTAATAGAACAAAAACAACAAATTCTGAATGAAAACAGAGGAGCAAAAAAAACCAAAAACTACAAACTAAAATGTAGAACGTTAACTGCAGCACTCTATAAGAACTTGCAGGAACCAGGTCATCATACCCACATGGATGCAGCATCCCAATCTCCAAGGAGCTTACTTGGATAAATTAATCATCAGTAGTATAGAAAGACAGCATCCAAACTTGAGTGAAGTAAGAAATCATCTTATTCTGCCAAATACAGTGCAATGTGTCCACAATATCAGTCTTTATGAACATTGAATGCTGTCTTTCTATTCAACTGATGAAAACAAACTAAAATGTGTGTATACAAATGCACAGAGCATAGGAAACAAACAAGGAAAATTGGAGCTGCTAATGCAGGAAGACAGATATGACATTGTAGGCATCACTGAAACTAGGTGACTACAACTTGAAGGCTACAACTTATTTATTAGAAACAGGATTAACAAGTAGGGAGGAGGTGTTGTATGTTAGGAAAACATATCTCCACAGAGATCCAAGCTTCATAGAATGGTAGCTCTGCAGAAACTGTTTTGGGAAGCATACAAGGAAAGAAGAACAGAAAGGGCACTATTGTAGGTGTTTGCTATAGGCCACCTGAACAGATTGAAGATATAGATAAACTTTTTTTTACAGCAGACGACTCTAATCAAAAAAGTATGACAGTGATCATGGGAGATTTTAACTATCAAGATATTTGTTGGTAACGTCTATCAGGCAAAATTAATGCGTCCAGAAAATTCTTATTTTCTGTTGCGACAACTTTATCTTTCAAACAGTAGAAGAATAAGAGGATCTGCAATCTTGGACCTAATTCTTACCAACAGGGAGGAAATGGTTGGGGACATAAGGGTGTCTGGCAATTTAGGAGGCAGAGATCATGCTATCCTCATATTATGGATTTAAAGAGGAGGAATACCAGCGAGGACTCAGACTTTAAGGTTGGACTTCAGAAAAGCAGATTTTAATGGACTCAGAAATAGGATAGGAAAGGTCCAATGGCTGGATGTTCTAAAGGACAAAAATGTCCAAAAACGATAGGAAAATTAAATTTTCACTGCACAATTGGCAACAATCCCGAAAAGAAGGAAGACCTGGAAGAATTTAAAGCGACCAGTATGGATGAACACAGAACTTAAACACTTGTTAAAAAGGAAAAAAGAAACATATATTAAATGGAAAGAGTGGGCATATCTAAATAAGAGTATAATGCTTTTGGCAGGGAATGCAGGGCAAGAGTTAGAGGAGCTAAAGCCAGTAATGAAGTGAGGCTGGGAAGTGAGACCAAAAGCAGTAAAATAGGATTCTGGGGGTATGTCAAAAGCAAAAGAAAAATCAAAGATGCTATAGGATTTTACAGGATGAAAAGCGTGAAGTAGTCAAAAATGATGTTGAGAAGGCCAAAGTTTTAAATTCCTATTTTGCATCTGTGTTCTCTAAGAAGGCAATTGTAACATTGACTGACCTCCATCGAAAGAATAAAATAATCCACAATATCTGTAAACACAGAGATGGTGAGGGAACACAGCTAATTTAAATCTCCTGGTCCAGATGAATTACATCCTAGGGTATTAAAAGCAGCTCAATTTGGTTTATCCTGGTAGGCAATGAAAATCCAGATAGAAGTATAATAATAAAGGATTTTTATTCCAGGTTTTTCAATCAATGCATTTCAAAGACATTCTAGACTTCTTCTTCAGGACACAAACCATACCTGGAAGAAGTCTGGAATGGCTTTGAAACGCTTTGACTATAAAACCTGGAATAAAAATCCTTTATTATTATACTTCCATATGGATATTCATTGCCTACCAGAAACGAGGCTGATCTACATTTGGCTCCTTTTTCCCCTCTTTCCTGGGTGGAGGACCCGTGGATCTGCGGCGGCTGTTTCAAGTGTGTTCGTGGTTGTGTGTCGCACAGCCTTATCGGGTCAGCATAATTTTATTTGATATAATTGTTGTTCTCAGATAGGACCCTATTTGCGCTTTTTTTTGCTCCTGGTCTCTACTTTATCCTAGGGTATTGAAAAAGTTAGCAGAGGAAATTGCAGAACCACCAGCCAGAATCTTTCAAAAATCCTGGAGAACAGGAGAAGTCCTAGAAAATTGAAGAAGGGCAAATGTCCCTATCTTCAAAAAAGGAAAGAAGTTAGAGCCAAGAATTTAGCCTTACTTCTATACCAAAAAAGATCTTTCAACAAATAAACAGCATGTAAGTACTTTGATAAGAATATAGTAATTAACCAGAGCCTGCATGGTTCCCTCTATGATGGAATCACTGACTGGGTGGATCAGGGAAATGCGGTAGATATAGTAAATCTCGACTTCAGCAAAGTATTTGACACAGTATCTCATACTATCCTTATTGAAAAAAATGACCAAGTATGGGATTGATAAGGCTAGGTTTAGGTGGATTCATAACTGGCTCAGTGATTGTACTCAAAGAGTGGTAGTATATAGTTGCACATCCCATTGTAAGGGTACCGTTACACTTAGCGATGCACCAGCGATCCCGACAATGATATGGATCGCTGGTGCATCGCTAAGTGGTCGCTAGTGAGCTGCCACACAGGCAGATCTCACCAGCGACATAGCAGGGGTCGGGGGTCGTTACTTACCTGTCAGACGAGGCGATCCTGACGTCCTCGCGTCGCTCATCGTCGCCACAGGAAGCCCAGCAGGAAGCGCCTGACGAGAAATGATCCAGGACGTTCTCGCGCGACCAGCGATGAGCAGCGGGGGAGCCGGTCAGAGGCAAGTATCAGACATAGCGATATCGCTAGCAATATCGCTGCTACGTCACAAAATCGGTGACGTTACAGCGATATTGCTAGCGAGATCGCTATGTGTAACGGGGGCTTAAGTGTATTTCAAGGAGGTACTACAAGGCTCTGTCCTGGCCCCAGTGTTGTTCAACACTTTTATAAATGATTTAGATACGAAAACTGAAGGTAAATTAATCAAATTTTCTGACAATGTATCTAGGAGGGAAAGCTAACACTAAAGACAGAGAAATGATTCATAAGGATCAAGATAAACTTGAACAATGGGCAGCGACTAATAGAATAGTATTTAACAGGGAGAAATGCAAGACTCTACATCTGAGCAAGAAAAAATGAAAATTACATCTACAGAATGGGAGGAATAGAATTAAGCAACAGCATGTGTGAAAAAGACTTGGGTATACTAATAGATCACAGACTGCACAAGATTCAACAGTGTGATACAGCAGCAAAAAAGGCAAACACAGTTCAGGATGTATTAAGAAAAGCATAGTGTCTAGATCACATGAAGTAATTCTTCCCCTCTACTCCTCATTGGTAAGGCCTCATCAGGAATGCTGTGTCCAGTTCTGGGCACCACATTTTAAAAAAGACATTGAAAAAGTGGAGCAAGTCCAGAGAAGAGCTACCAGAATGGTGAGTGGACTGCAAACTATGTCCTACGAGGAACGGTTAAAGGATCTGGGCATATTTATCTTGCAAAAAAGATGGCTATGAGAAAACTTAATAGCTGTCTATAAATATTTGAAGATATGTCACATTGTAGAGGGATCATCATTATTCTCATTTGCACATGCAAACATGAGAAGCAATGGATTCACATTGAAAGGGAGAAGATACAGATTAGAAAAAACTTTTTAACAGTAAGGGTGATCAATGAGTGGAAAAGGCTGCCACAAGAGTTGGTGAGTTCTCCTTCAATGGAAGTCTTAAAACAGAGGCTGGACAGACAAATGTCTGAGATGATTTACTGAATACAGCGCTGCATAGAGCAGGGGGTTGGACACAATGACCCTTGGGGTCTCGTCCAACTCTAAATACTATGATTTTCTTAGATACAAAGACAACCTTTTTTCCGATGAAGGAGAACCCCCTAAAAGAGGGGGCAGAATCCCCCAAAAATATTATTGACCAGCCATATTAACTATAAAAAACAGGTGAAATTTAAGAGTATCAGAAGGAAAATTATAGTGCAAGGCAGTGGGAGAGAACTCAAATTCTCCACATTGTCATCAAATAAAAAGTTTTACTAAGTTTATGATGCCCCATCTAAATTGTCAAAAGGTAGTTTTTCTTCCTAAAAAATAGAATGCAGACATATTTAAAACAAAATTATAAAGAGGGTCACAGCTGCTTTCCTGGACTTGAGAGAAATGCATCCAATGGGTGTCTCTTCTGTACCTTTTTTCTGCCTTGCTGGTTGCTGCCCCACGACATAAGATATAATGAGGATTGAGCAGAAACTAAATTTATTTTCATCAATCTTCAAGAAGCTATTAAGTTGACGTTCCACATAAGAAGAAACTCTCCCATGATAATCTCACCCTCGCAGGACTTTGCGTCCCCAAATAACCTACCACAGAGCTATGAACTGGACAAAGAAAAACGTATCATGTTCCATCTGTCATCAGTATACAAATGAACCATCTCAACTATAATTTACACATAATGGCTGTACCTGTTCCGGAAGAGTTATTTTTCTGAGTGTGATACACACAAATTATATCTGCAGCAACATCCCTGACCTCTGGATCTTCACACTGAAGTAGCCACAACACACACATCCATAGCTGTAATGTATCCAATAGACCTGTAAATATACAAGGGAACATTCTTACTAGAGTCAATGGATTCTGCACACATAAAATGGTTCAGAACAAACATATGATACCATGGTCGAAGCAACAGCAATCTTTCAGAGGATTCGGCGTTTCTACCCACATTGGAGCCTTCGTCACAGATTGCAGCAGATTGGGTGGTAAGAATAGTCCATCATACAGTCCTGTTTGCTATTAGAGTGATGGAAACTGCCGTGGAACCTGGCGGACCCTAATCAGTGGGATCTGTTAGGCGTTGGTGGTTCCATAGTGCAATGGATCAGGGAGACATTTTCAACAGAACGTGATCCTTTGAGATTGTGGAACCATAGTCTCCTTATAAAAGTACATGGAAGTACAAGTAATATTCCACCTTTTTCAGATGCCCAAACCATTGGGTCCATATGAAGATTTTGCACTACACCGGTCTGCAATTTTTTCAACCCTGTCTGTTCATCCCTGCCTTTGTGTCCACATATACTTTTTTTTTTATCCTTGTTCGTCTATGTCACGTATTTGGATTTTAGACTGAATTTGTTCTTCAGGCTCGTAACTAAACTTTCTGCATGCTTTTCTCATATGTAGCAGCTAATTTAATTGCCTTCAGAACGGTGGTGAGAACCCCTACCGATGGTTCAACAGACCCTCTAGAAGTGCCCAGCTCAGGAATCAAGAGCACAAAACTCCTGCCTGAGTGTGGGGTACAGAGGATTCATCAGAAAGTATAGGCTATACTTTCTATTGCATCCGTACTCCAGTTGTTAACTTCAGTGGTAATCGAGAATGACCATTACAGCTGTGTTGTCCCAGCTCTGTTCCCGCTTTAATCCTGGCCACCGCAGGCCCTGCAAACTATTACATGGGGAGAACATACAAGCTCCTTGCAGATGTTGTCCTTGGTGAGATTTGCGCCCAGGGCTGCAAAACTACAGTGTTAAACACGGAGCCACCATGCTGTCCCAAACAGCTGATTGTCAGGGGTGCTTGGAGTTGGACCATCACCAACTCATCGTTCATGGAGTCCTTAACAAGAAATCAGGCTACCTATGAAGCATCATGGAGGCAGATGTATTACTGCATAACTGGCCAAACCTTCAGTTCAGAAGTCTTGGAAAGTCAAAGAGATGTCTCCAATGGAAGTTGTGATGGAAACTCCTGTTAACTTTTTGATAAAAGGGAGGTAACAAATAGCCACATAGTTATATATGTTGAAAAAAGACAGGTCAATCAAGTTCAACATTCTCTATCTCTAGATTACCGTATTTTTCGGACTATAAGAAGCACTTTTTTCCTCCAAAAACGTGGAGGAAAATGGAGGGTGCATCTTATAGTCCGGATTTACCGGCTCTGGCTGTGAATGGGGAGGTGGGGGAGTGGCATCAGCGGAGCAGCGGATCACAGGAGGCTGGAGTCGGTGGCTGCAGCTAATTCCTGTTCCCGCTGCTAAAGAGAAATGAATATTCACTGCATTCCTTGCCCACAGACGTGGAGGACAATGAATATTAATTTCTCTTTAATAATAGTATCTTGGTATGACTGGCCCCCAACCCCGTCCTGGTATGCATGCCCCATCCTTATAATTACCCCCACCCTGGTATGCATGGCCCCATTAGAAAACATTAAAAAAACAAACCCTTCCTGCACTCCCTCGCAGTGTCCTGCTCAGGTGCCAGAAACTGCTTTATGCTTGTAAGCAGCATATGGCAGGAACGTCGCCGGGGCTGTGTGCATAGAGAGCAGTGAGTATTCATTGTTCTTCAGTAGCGCGCAGTGTCAGCCACCGGCTTCCTGCTGCTGCTGACTGTCACGTGTGCCGCTACTTAAGAGAAATGAATATTTTCATATAGGGATAGAAGTACAGTACGGTCATCATACTGTGCCCGTGGAGGGTACTGTGGAGGACTTCACTATGGGTGTATCATACTGTGGGGTTACTTTTGCTTGTATCATTCTTTATGATCTGCATTATTTTTTCTTTTTTGTGGCCATTATACTGTATGGAGCACTATATGGGGCCATTATACTGTAAGGAGCACTATATGGAGCCATTATACTGTATGGAGCATTATGCAGGGCCATTATACTGTATAGAGCACTATGAGGGGCCCATTATATGGTATGGAGCACTATGTGAGGCCATTATACTTTATGAAGCATTATGAGGCCATTAGACTGTATGTAGCACTATGTGAGACCGTTATATTGTATGGAGCCATATGTGGGGCTATTATACTGTATGGAATACTATGTGAGGCCACTCTACTCTATAGAGCACTAGGTGGTGCCATTATACTTTACGAAGCACTTTTTGTGATGGCCATTATACTGTATAGATGGCTGTGTAGGGCTTGAGGGTCATCATACCGTGGGCATGGAGGGTACTGTGGAGAGATTCACTGTGGGGGTATCATACTGTGTTTGGGGGCACTTTTGCTTGCATCATACTTTATTATCTGTATTATTCAAGGTTTTTTTTTCCTTTGTTAGCACATAGTGGGACCATTAAACTGTATAGAGCACTATATGGGGCCATCATATTGTATGGAGCACTATGTGTGGCCATTATACTGTATGGAGCACTTTGTGTGGCCATTAAAATGTATAGAGCACTATATGGGGCCATCATATTGTAAGGAGCACTATGTAGGGCCATTATACTGTATGGAGCACTATGTGTGGCCATTGTACTGTACAGAACCCAGTAAGTGGCCATTGTTCTGTATAGTCAATATGTGAGGTCATTCTACTGAGTGGAGCACTTTTTGTGGCCATTATACTGTATGGAGCACTATACTGAGCCATTATACTGTATGGAGCGCTATGTGGGGCATTTATACTGTATGGAGTAGTACTTTGTGAGGTTATTTTATTGTATGGAGCACTTTTTGTCACCATTATATTGCATGGAGCACTATGTGAGGCCATCCTACTGTATAGAGCACTTTTTGTCACCATTACACGGTATGGAACACTATGTGGGGCCATTATACTGTATGGCCATTGGGCCATATGCTTTTTACTGTTCTTACATAGCATACTATTCCAATATTTTATTAAAAAATCTATTCATTAAAATGTACTATGTACATGGGATAACCCACTTAAATTTGTTTCCACATGAAAAAGTTTATAGTTACATTTGATAAGGAAAAAAGTCCTCAACTGTAGACATTTTTTAAACAAATTTCAGTGTTGGCCTGCGACTTTGTCCAAGCTTTTTAATTTTGGCCCTCCGTGTATTTGACATCTCTGCTCTAAGCAGAAGTCTGCGTTATTACTGTGTAGTTTCTATCTCAGCCAAGTGTCTTGGGCAGTAGAGTTCTTTCTGAGCAGAGAGGCTTTGGAGTATTTACGGAGGACCTCAACCCTTGTAGTTGGCAGGCGGTTTACAGTGTTGCTCAGAGATGCTAGCCCTGGGAATAAGCATGGAGGAGAATGCTTTGATGTCGGTGTTGCCCAGGGGACTCGGAGCTCGCAGTGGAGCAATGTCGCTCCTTCTGGAGAAAAAAAAAAAATCAATTTTAAAATAAACTTTGTTTGTGTTTTCTGAGCTCCTTCATCTTTCCTGCCTGAAGTGTAATGTTCTCCCTTCCCTCCTCCACTGATGCGGCACGGGCATGTCAAGAAAAGAAAAGAATCGTTCCAAAAAAAAAATGTAAATGTGTACAAATACAAAGATCCCAAAACTCAAGCAATCGGTACTAAGCCATATAAATACGGGGTGGCGGCTGCAGGAAGCCAAGCGTATGGCTATTTGTATCTCTGAGAAATCTTTCCACATTAAAGCCCAGTGAAAAAAAAACCCAGGATGTTTTATGTGGATATGTCTCGAGTTTCTTTTTTTCCATTTTATATAGATTTTTAGCTATAAAAAGTAAAATTTTAAAGACAACTTTTGCAGGAGGGACAATAGTATATCGCCTGTAGAAAGGGTATGAGATCATAGAAGGTGTATGCACCATTCCAAAAAAATAAAACGGTATCAACTTGGCCAGGTCAGGATATGTGGTCATCCCCCTTGCCTGTCAATTCTTTATTTTACATTGAAGGGCGAGCAACTACATTTGGTTCACATCTTCGTCATAGTTTCTGTTCCCCGAGTTATAATGGGGTCTCATCGGAATTCTGACATGATATCCATAGTTTGGTTCTTGCACAGAGTGATATTGTTGCTGACAGACCAGTATTAACTGTGGAAGAACCTGGAAGCAAGTGTTTTATTCCAATACAGCGCCACCGCAGGAGAAATGAAGCATTACACAGTGTCCACTGTAATCAATAAGCTGTCCATGTAACGCATGATGGTGCCGGGTCCTCCAGAGCGAGAGATGCTCTATGTAGCAGTAACATGCAAGTTCTAAACTTTGAAAATAGTTTTAAGATCATGAAAAATAAATGATTGTGTATTGTGGCAAGTCATGTACCCAGGATACATTATTTTATTGCCTCTAAAGAAAAATATAGTTTTGGGGCCAAAAAAAAAAGATCTAGGTTACCCAAAAAGGGAGAAAACCGACATCACTAATGATCTTTCTGGAGAATAAGACCACAATTCATCAACGTGTTTATGCAAGAATTTTGCGACTTTAGATGCCAGTTTCTGGCAGAACATCCCAAAATGTGCGTACCTGGAACAAGTCGTGGCTACACCCACCTGGTCCAATTGATTTCTGGTGAGGCGCACTCCACTAATATGCTGCACCATATTCATTAAGTGGCGTGCGCCTCCTAATGAATCCGGCTCATCTTATTCCTTCACGCACCTTAAGACTGGTGTATGAAAGACTAGTTGTAATGAATCGATCCCAAGTATATCTGAAAGACTTTAAGAAACTTCATACACAGCCAATTTGCCGAGAAAAAAAAATTGCAGCAAATTTGCACCAGATCTTGGTAGATTTTGGTGCGAAATTCCCTATGAATTTTGACAAAAAAAAAAAAAAAAAAAATGGGCTTGAAATCTGCAATTGTGGAATTTGCAAACTGTCCAGGACCTGCGGGTGCTCAATTGACCCTCTGTGACATGGGTGGGAACACAACTGTACACTATATCTGATCGGGAACCCTGTTGCAGAATTTTCCATATCAAGGCTCTCGAACATCAGAGTAGAATTGATGGAAACCTGTGTAAACCTTCTTAAAGCAGTAATGAAGCCAGGAGGGGGCTTCTCTTGAACATTTAGTGAAATGAGGGATATAATCTCCGCTGATGCTGACAGCCGTTTTACAGCTAAGTGCTGTTAGAGTTAATGCTTTGTGCATCACTGCGATCCGTGCAAGTACGCGATGAAGGAGCGCGGCACAAACCAGCTGGAACATGGTGTGATGAATTTTCCAGGACTGTGCACACTACCTTGGGTCACCCAGTTGAAAGCAGCTGAAAATTTGCTTAGGTACACAAGGCTGATGTTGAAAGAGATTACCTGCCGCATTTGGAGTGTGGGTTTTTCATGAATCGGCAAATAGAAACAGAAAGGGCACCTGGCAAACTGAGTCAATAAAGTCAACTTCTGCAACGAACCGAAAAATACCGCTCATTACTTTGGAAACCGAAGCAACCTCCCTACATATTGATAAGAAGCAGTAAAAACTTTCGGATATGTAACCGCTGCCGGTACCTAGGGTAGGAATGATGTAAGTGATGGAGCCGGTGCATTGTACTGTGGTATACGTCTTCTCTGAACACAACCATACAATGTATGTAGAGATATGGTCGATATAAGGTTCACCAATGTTTTGATCACCTTGTGAGGTGGATCCATTAAGTTCCAGGTCGACACATTGGTAAAGTAGGCAGGGAGGCACGTAGAGGAGCGAGGACTTGGCACATTAAGGAAGCTCCGAACCAGTAGTGCAGGTGCAGTGGAGCAGAGTAGGAATGAATGCAGAATCAGAGCGTTGGAGCAGACCAAACACTGGACACTAGAGTCTTAACCCTAAAACCTAGGTGTGTGACTTAGTAGGCACAAAATAAGATTAGGGAGAAGCCACCACTGGGCCATGTCGAGCAACCTGCAAAACCTGATGCGCGGAGTACAACAGCGGGCAGCGTACCCAAGGGAAGGAAGCAGAGACTGAGATACCCAGGACAGGTGTGCAAAATACCCGTATTATAGTCCACATTTAGGTTTAGACGTTTGCTGGTCATTACAAAGACTGGCATTTTGTTTATTGGTGTAAATTATGACGTTCTCTTCCACTTTCTAGAAAGTTCTGACTTCAGTTTCCGTCCACTGTTTTGTTACTAAGTTGGAGGGAAAAAAAATAATGCATGGCCGGATATATATGGAAATGAAGCCTAAGCTTGTAATTTGGCACAAAAATTCTGCTTGTAATGAAGCCTAAGCTTGTAATTCTGCAATGTTATTTGCATTCACAATTTTTTTTTTTTTGCATGTTATTTTGTATAGTATTTTGACATTTTGCCTATTGAACTGTAAGGAGATGGACATACAGCCCACGTCCCCCCCTTGAAGAATAAGTGTATTGTAGTATTGTGTAATGTGAACTGTGACATGTTTTATTAGTGTTGTTATTGCGTGTTGCCCGACAGTAGGGAAAGTTAGAGTTAATGAATGGGACTAGCCCAGAGTGTGAGGAACTAAGGTGAAGTGACAGAGACAGCTTCCTGTCAGGACGTCAGATGGGGCCCAGTGTGCATCTGACGTAGGCCTAAGGTCTAGACAATAAGAAGAGCCGTGTGGAGTGGGTGCCCTGAAGTGAGGTTTGACCGAGGTGGTTAGCATGAACTGGAGCAAAAAGAAAAGGAAAACCGACAGGAGGACAGAGTGCTCAGACAGAGATGGGAGAGGATGCCTAGCACTACGTCCCATGGTTTAAACCTCAGAGATGTAACGTGCCAAACAGGACAAAGTACGAGAGATGAAGGGAGCGCGCCAGGCGGGAGTTCCAAAGCCTCAATGACAGAGAAGTTAAGTACCGGCCATACTGGCAACATAGCTCCCTTAAGGGGAAAGAAGATTCGGAACCGCGGGTTGAGAATAGGACTCTTGCTAACTGGACTGTACTGAGCTGGGAAGCGGTGAAGGAAGGCGAAACAGTGAAAATAGAAAACAAACGAGTAACGGGAAAGGATTTGGAACTGTGTGTGAAAAATGCTCCGTATTGTAAAGGAAACGTTCATAAAGTTGTGTACTCGCTACCTACTGTATATAATCCCCAACAAGTTATAGTTTATTAAAAGGTTTATTTTTGACCGGTGGCCTCTCTCATTGAACTGTTCAACATCCTGACCAACCAAGTCATCGGTAAAGGGCCTGTCACACTAAGCGATATTACTAGCAATATCGCTATAAAGTCACTGGTTTTGTGACACAGCAGCGATATTGCTAGCGATATCGCTATGTCTGATACTTACCTCCGACCGGCTCCCCTGCTGATTATCGCTGATCGGGCGAGAACGTCCTGGACCATTTCTCGTCGTCAGCTTCCTGCTGGGCTTCCTGTGGCGCCGACGAGCGACGCGTGGACGCGGGCGGGAGGACGTCAGGATCTCCTCGTCTGACAGGTAAGGAGCGACCCCCGACCCCTGCTATGTCGCTGGTGAGATCTTCCTGTGTGGCAGCTCACTAGCGACCACTTAGCGCGATCCTGAACGCGTCATATCGCTGGTCGGGATCGCTGGTGCATCGCTAAGTGTGACAGTACCTTAACATGGCCGGAAAGAGTGTATCTCCCTCACAGCACAAGTCCACCCAGCCAGGAGGCCCACCTTCATGTAACGTGTCATGGCATAAGAGATGGATACCTCGTCTACGGCTACCTCCCCGAGTCATGTTACATAACCCCAAACTAATCTATCCTATACAATTCAAGAACATATTGTGACACCACTAACACCACACCGATCTGGTGGAAGATACCGCAATGATCAAGAAGCCCACAGGGCTACATTAGCATATCTTTAATAGATTCAAAAATCAAGCCCATGGGAGGTCTCGTAGGAAAGGTTCAACACCTCTTCCTGGGGACTTAAGATATCAGTGGTAGAAATGTGGGCAATTGTAACTTAACGAAAGTCTGACCTTATATATTATATGGTCTGCATATAGATATAATCTTTAAGGTTCAGTAAAATTGTATATACAGTGATTTTCTGATTTTTTTTACTGACCCAAGTTATAGCCTATATTATACTCTAGAGCTGCATGCACAATTCTGCATAAAAAAAAGGCTAAAACGTTGCAGACAGACGCATCCCATGACAATTTTCCTACTTCAGATTGGTAACATACTTAGATTGCAAATCGGGAGAGCAAGCCATGTTAAGGCACTGCACCAGCAACGACTAGAGAACCACTTTTGCTCTAGAGCTTGAAGAAACGTGAATGCAGCTCTTGAGTACAATAATACATGTTGTC
Organism: Dendrobates tinctorius; assembly: GCF_039654945.1. NCBI lineage: Eukaryota > Metazoa > Chordata > Amphibia > Anura > Dendrobatidae > Dendrobates > Dendrobates tinctorius. Next base: position 17,529,179 of record NW_027361868.1, read on the forward strand.
ACTCAGAAACAAAAAAGTACAAAGCACTTAAGTCAATATTATGCTGAAACAGTATGATCTTTAGGTAGCAATCCCTTCATAGATGGCTGTAGATGTGCTATACTGTATGTAGAGCAACCACTAAAGTATCCTGCATATTTAGGTCTTATTCCTTTCCTCAATTTTTTTTCTGCATATTTTCTCTCCAGCCCCAAAGCTAAAGTCCTTCTTGGTCAAAGCAAGAGCGACTGCCAGCACTGTGAGGTGTCAGGTTATACTTCCCATTATTCCCCATGGAAAGAGAAGTAAAGAACACTCAGCAATGCAAGACATTAGGAAGATTGAGCTGCAGCGTCAAAAAACTGTTTTACTTCAATCCAGTGTTGGATTCACAGCCACATAGTTCAGTACTGCTGTATAATGCCTTCCATGCTGCTGCTCCTTCTGTCAGTGTGCTACAAAGAAAGACATGCAAGAATTTCTCACATTTCTGTACGGTCTGTATATGAGACATCATAGCAGCTAGTCTCCTTCCACTAGGCTCAGAGAAAAAAAAATTAAACAGTGAGCAGAAGGGAAAACTGGTGGAAAATGCTGATACAAGTCATATAATGGCTAGAAAAAGTGTAATCCCTCATGTACACACGTCAGCTTATCTTTATTCAATTCTATAACTGAAACGACAGGTACTGCCGTTTCAGCCCGCTCCTCCCCGCCTTATATTTACTATTTTCCACCAAATGGATTTTATGGTGACTGGGGAGGCTTCTCAACGTTAAAGAAGGGTTTGACTACAATCTGCTGCAAGGTGAGGAAGAATCTATTTCCCCTTAATAGGATTTATTACATAGTGTCCTATACTCACATGTACTATTAATGTAGGCAAAATATGTATATATTGGAAAGTCTATGGTGAGCTCTGGTGACTATTTGGATACATCGTGCTAGACCATACTCCATGAACTGTACACAGGTGTCAGAACATTTCTTTACTTTTCTTTGTACATTTGGTCAAGTGTGTATATTGCCTGGCGCCATTTAGATAAGCCAATCTTCTGGTTAGATCAATGCAATGGTTTTGTCTACTGAGAAAAACAACTTTTACTATGTCTACTATGTGTTTGTGTCTGTACATGTACATAGACAAACATATAGCTATATCCACACATGCAAATATAAAACAACTTTATGTCCGTGGATACGAGCGGTTAGCTTGACCGAACATATATGTACTGACAATGGGGACAGGAGAATAAGCCGCAAGACACCTGTGTGAGAGGATTATGTCAAAGGATCGGACACCTTGCGATCCAACACAAAGGATCGGACAACTTGCGATCCAACGCAAAGGATCGGACAACTTGCGATCCAACGCAAAGGATCGGACAACTTGCGATCCAACGCAAAGGATCGGACAACTTGCGATCCAACGCAAAGGATCGGACAACTTGCGATCCAACGCAAAGGATCGGACAACTTGCGATCCAACGCAAAGGATCGGACAACTTGCGATCCAACGCAAAGGATCGGACAACTTGCGATCCAACGCAAAGGATCGGACAACTTGCGATCCAACGCAAAGGATCGGACAACTTGCGATCCAACGCAAAGGATCGGACAACTTGCGATCCAACGCAAAGGATCGGACACATTGAGATCCAACGCAAAGGATCGGACACATTGAGATCCAACACAAAGGATCGGACAACTTGGATCCAACACAATGGATCGGACACCTTGAGATCCAACAGAAAGGATCGGACACCTTGAGATGCAACATGACTGGATTTGCCATTGCCACCACCCCATAAACATAACATAGTTGGACGACTGGATAAAATTCTTTATGTGTTCTGGAAAATTTGGTTTGTGCACTGACTCTATACAGTCTTCTCCTTTTGGTCCATTGAAAGACCCACCACAAGTTCTATGCTAGATACTGGATTATCACACGGCAGAATAAAATAACTTTGCTCTAAGAAGCCATATTCACCTCATCAATCCATTACAGCTCCTATCCTGATGTTCACCAGATCCCCATTGGTTTCTATTTCTGAATTCTGTCTATTCATGTAAGCAGCGGAAATAAAACAAGAGCAAAAAAATTTGCCACCTTAGGCCTAGTGACGGGTCTCCTTTGAGCCCCTTTGACCTTGTGAAAACCCATATGGGCACTGTGGACAATTATTGCCATTACTATTCCGTCATTCCTATAATCAAACATAAAAATACAAAATTGTAAGTGAGATAATTTAGGAAACCGAGCTCTGTCCATAAGTGTCCAACCCAAAACCCTACAACTTCCAGCATGCTCTGACAGAGTTATAGTTTGGAGACTGGAAATTGCGGCATACATTTAATGGGCAGGTATAAGAGGGGATGTCACAAGTGATTGTCACCTGTATTATAGGACGTGATAACCACAGTGATGACTAAAATGAGGATGAAAAGCAATGTAAGTTTTCCAGACAGACAAACCTCCCGCCTGAGAGCGAGACATCGGCACATAATGCCAAGACTATGGGGTCCGTGTTATGCTTCGCTCAGTGAGGGCTTACCGTCATTTCTAGGAATCTCATGTTTGACATTCTCTAATCAGGCAGGATCAATTAAAACTAATAACTTTGGAGAAGGAAGCGTTGGCAGCTACCCAGTGGCTGCAGCAATTACAGGTCAGAACGTCATTTGCTGTTCGCTACTTACCTCGTTGTGACTTAATCAAATACCAGAACCACCAGGACTCATTACTGGTCATTCCTCGCCCCCCGTTCTCATGCATTCTTGTCTAGGCATTCTATTCACAAATATGGTATAATCCAAGACTTGGGACAAAATAAGATTTCTCCTTGCGGAGAATGACATGCTAAGCATGTCGAGATGAGGAGACTTAAAGCCGCAATGCTCCTCTGGGAAATATGCAAATTATCCAAATTGTCTCTTCAGAGAAGAAGAGGACTAGAACTCTAGTGCCACCTATTGGAAGGAGCAATCCTAAAAGTCAATGTCGACCCTTTAACGAGACTTGTTACATGACAGGATAAAAGCCAAGCCAGAATCTCAATTTGCAGACACTGTGTTTCGGGGTACTGCCCCTCGTCAGTACAAAGTGTGAGATCTGGTTTGGCTGTGAGAGAGGCGTCTGACCGATATCCAAGAAGTATCATTTCTCCTTGCGGAGAATGACATGCGTAGCATTAGCTGTAGGACTCTAGACATCTTATCTTATTAGATATCTAATATATAAAGCTCAAGTGTGTGTATGTATGTGTGTATGTCCGGGATTGGCATCCGCACCGTCGCAGCTACAGCCACAAAATTTGGCACAGTCACACGTCTGGACCCCAAGAGTGTCCTAGGCTATGTTGTGAGGCGAAATTTTAACCCCGCGCATTCCAATTCACCAAACAATTTTGCCCCTATCTACATAATGGGGAAAAGGTGTGTGTATCAAGCCCCGCCCCTCATTATGATGTCATAATGGTTGCCATGCCGACACTGATATCATCATAGGTTGCAAGCCCCGCCGCTCATTATGATGTCATAATGGTTGACTATGGGATGGAGGATGTGTGATGGGTATATGGGCACTGGACTATGGGATGGAGGATATGTATGATGGGTACATGGGCACGGGACTATGGGATGGAGGATATGTATGATGGGTATATGGGCACGGGACTATGGGATGGAGGATAATTATAATTTGCTATAACTAATCACAGTTAGTTACTATGTCCGGGCAGCGCTGGGCTCTTCAGCTAGTATCTAATATATAAAGCTCAATGTGTGTATGTGTGTGTGTATGTATGTATGTCCAGGATAGGCATCCGCACCGTCACAGCTACAGCCACAAATTTTGGCACAGTCACACGTCTGGACCCAGAGAGTGTCCTAAGCTATGTTGTGAGGCGAAATTTTAACCCTGCGCATTCCAATTCACCAAACAATTTTGCCCCGATCTACATACTGGGGAAAAAGTGTGTGCGCATCAAGCCCCGCCCTTCATTATGATGTCACAATCGTTGCCATGGCGACGCTGATTCATCATAGGTTGCAATGGGGACGTTTATGTCATAACGGTTGCCATGGTGATGATGATGTCATAATGGGTATATGGGCACGGGACTATGGGATGGAGGATGTGTGATGAGTATATGGGCATTGGACAATGGGATGGAGGATATGTATGACGGGTATATGGGCACGGGACTATGGGATGGCGGATATGTATGATGGGTATATGGGCACGGGACTATGGGATGGTGGATATGTATGATTGGTATATGGGCACTCGACTATGGGATGGCGAATATGTATGATGGGTATATGGGCATGGGACTATGGGATGGAGGATGCGTGATGGGTATATGGGCATGGGACTATGGGATGGAGGATGTGTGATGGGTATATGGGCACTCGACTATGGGATGCAGGATATGTATGATGGGTATATGGGCACGAGCCTATGGGATCGTGGATATGTATGATGGGTATATGGGCACGGGACTATGGGATGGAGGATAATTATAATTTGCTATAACTAATCACAGTTAGTTACTATGCCCGGGCAGCGCCGGGCTCTTCAGCTAGTATTTAATGAAGAAGGCCACTGAACCGAACTGGCCACAATGTAATACAGGCTGGGCAGTGGCTTTACCTGAAAAAAACAGTTGTTTGAAGCAGTGGGACCTGGGAGATTCACTTGATTACCTCGGGGGCTGGATTCTGAGAGGGGGCTTCTCTTTATAATAGACATTAGATCCAATGTTCGGTGGATGCCACCACCACCCGGCAGGAATAACAGCACTGCGTGCAGTAACCATAACTCATGAAACCTGAATGAATGTGCAACAGAGCTTAACAAAGCAAACAGAAGAAAAGCTGCTAGAAACATCACTGCACTTTTCTTACAGGTTTCATAATCTCTATGCGTGACCGCTGGGCTACATCATCATGGACCAAAGAGCAGTTCTCTAATGGGGATATAGACAATCAAAAAAGTAAGATAGGTTAGGGTTGGGGTCCAAACTCCTGAAGCCAAAATTTCTTCTCTTGAAACAACGAGCAGTAGGAAACAAAGGCAACTCTTGCTGGGAATATAACATAAACCCTCATTTTTGGCAATGGTGGTCAAGAACGTAATATGTGTCAAATCAAATACTTGACCCAAAACATGCTCTCTAGTTGAAGTAGTTGAACGCGTGAATTAAACAATATACTTAACGTCTAAAGTGGTTTGCCACTTTTTGACCAGTCTTCTGGAGCACTAAAAAAAACCCAAACTTTGAGCGCTACTAACCCTCCACAGGTCCCGCACCGAGCCTCTGACGCTGCTCTGGTCCATGTTGTTTGGCTGCAGTGGTGACATCACATTGACAGTGCTGCAATCATCACTAAGCTCAGCAGCTCTGCGTATGTAGACTACACTGGCTGCTGAAATCACCGATTGACCAAAGCTGCAGCAGAGACGCCACGCTGGTCCCATGGAGGGTAAGTAAATCTCAAATTTTTTTTTTATACCTATCTGAGCCTGTGTGTAAAAGATTGGCGAGAGCGGATAAACCCTTTCGTAAAGCCTTGTGTTCAATATAAAGGGAACAGCTGACAGCCTTCCTTTTTTGGCAAGCTGTAGATAACGATGGATCGATCTGTACATTCCTTTCCTGGACGGGTAGTAGGGTTTGGCAAAGAACTGCACTGGAGTCTTACCGAGCACCAGCTGTGGACGGGTCAGGAAATAGGGAGCAATATCAGTAAGGATCTGAGCAGCTGCCAACTTCACTTCAGTCTGGAGTTCATCTCCACAGCAGCGAACCACAAGTGCAACCCAGTCCTTCAACTCTGACTCAATGGCCTAAAAAAAAAAAAAACACAGAAAATCAGCCTGAGATCCTCCAGATGTTCCCGACAACGATTAATCAAACTCACGGTCAACAAAAGCAGTGTCTCATGAATTATCTGCGGCAGAAGATACGGGTTTTACTGGGTGATGTCAAGAAAACGTCACTTATAAGAGCTGCGGTGATTGATCGCCATTACGTTTATCTTACAAAAATAATAACATATGGACAACTCTCCGCACCGCTCTACAGCGCACCGCTCTACAGCGCACCGCTCTACAGCGCACCGCTCTACAGCGCACCGCTCCACAGCGCGGATTTCATTCTGACCAATATTATTTTATTTTCACGGACACAGATAATATGTTCCTGCATTTAATCACACGAATCACTACTGCTTATGTGAAGGTCCACCCGCCAACACAGTTTATTATAAAGTCGGTTCACAATTCGGTGCCAGATAACTTTTTATGCGTTCGGGATGGAGATTTGTAAAAAAAAAAAATTCTTGCAGCCTCCACTAGTATACAATAATAAAGCCGTATACACCATACTTCTAGAAATTCTCTACTGGGACTATCAGAAATTTTTGATGTATAAAAATACACTTTTTATTTTGTGGCTAGCCCCTTTCTCCCTCCATAACACTTGTATGTGGACATTTGGGGATTACAGGAGCTATTAAAGGGTGGAGACGAATGGAAGACAAGGGGATGGGGAGATGCACTGGTCTACTTGGCCAAATCAAGGGGGCCCTCGGCCACACCAAGGGGGCCCATCGGCCACACCAAGGGGGCCCATCGGCCACACCAAGGGGGCCCATCGGCCACACCAAGGGGGCCATCGGCCACACCAAGGGTGCCTTGGGCCACACCAAGGGGGCCCTCGGCCAAATCAAGGGTGCCCTCGGCCACACCAAGGGTGTGCTCTGCCACATCAAGGGTGCCTTGGGCCACACCAAGGGTGCACTCTGCCACCCCAAGGGGGCCCTCGGCCAGACCAAAGGGGCCCTCGGCCAGACCAAGGGTGCCCTCGGCCACACTAAGGGTGCCCTCGGCAACACTAAGGGTGTGCTCAGTCACACCAAAGGTGCCATTGCCTTGATAGAACAGCCATTCTTTCAGGCACATTTGGAGACATCAGGACGGTGTCCCCTATTTTCAAGAGCCTCCCGGATGTCCCAGGAAATTTGGCAATAATAACTGACAGCTTTCCATCTTTACATAGGAGAAAGGGAGTCATGTCTCTGACATGGGTGCACCACCATGACTACTTGCTAACATGGTGCTATGGGACGGAGCACTTCTTGAACCGCACTCCACATGCGTTCTATGCTGCATACACCTTCATTACTTGTAAGCCACTCTCCCCCACTTTCCCCATTTATAAAAGTGCTTTCTAATTTCATTTCTTCCCCATTTCACGCTGGAACATAAAATATGTCTCCTTGTGTTTTGCGGTAAACATTTCTTATAATATTTCATTCATATAACCCGGAGTGGAAAATGAGCGCACACTGCCGTACAGAGATGCTTAGTCACCACCTTACCTCCTGGGCCTTGCTTGCAAGACTGACGACCAACTTAGACGAGAGCTTTAAGGCTGAGCTCTGGATTTCCACACTGGAAAAAGAAAAAAAAGGAAAATATTTAAAGGGGAAAAATGCAAATGTTCCAGTAGTTGTACATCTGAAAACATATGTTCAGCCATGGCGGGTGGTAAATATTGAAGGAACCTCCTCACTGGCTGAACACATTCATACATTGTGAACTGCAGCCGGCGTGAAACTCTAGCCACATGTCATCCGCAATGTATGTGCAGCACCTGAATACACATGCGTGGAAGACAACAGTTGTTTTCCTGTGTCTGGACAGCCACCGGCCTCACAGATTTCATGAATATGGCGCCCGCCTCGGGCTCTGCCCATGACCCATGGTATGCAGGAGACAATTAGGTAAAGATCCCGTTTTGACAACAGGATGGAAGGAAAGCGGCCAAAGTAAAGAATACTGTCATAGTCAATGAGCAGCTGCCATCTGACCAAAGCAATGTTCCCTGCAGTAACACACCACTGACCGTGGCAAGCTGCGGTCTGCTTCACGTGTCTTGTCCAGAACTAATTAAATGTGTGTAAGAAATTCCAGTGAGGTAAGAGGAAATACGAAGAAAGAGACATGTCTGCCATTGTAATGTGGACCTTCAGGTTTAGATTTCAACAGGACGGAATTAAGGGAGACTGGACGTGAAATCCTGGCACCTGCTGCTTCTGTTACGTGCGGAGCTCTCGAAACGAATAAAATGCTCTGCAAACAGAAACACGAGTTTATTTTTTGTCTCCTGCTCTGTCTGGACACAATCCAGACGTTGTTTAGTATAGAAACGTGAATTATGGCAAATTAAAAGTCGAGGAAAACCTTCGCATGTAGCGGATTTTATGCATCATAATGGCAGCGTTTTTGCATCAAAACTTCCATTTCGGATTTTGTTGAGTATTTCAGCTAATGTATTGCAAAGAGTGAAGTCCATAATGACCTCCGCGCGAGGAATTGACATGCTGCAGATTTTAAAATCGGCACCACTTTTTTAATTTATGAGCGAAAAATGTATGTAATGTATAGAGGAGATTTTTGGAGCCTCGCTTACTTAGCTGGCACTGTTATTACACTGCGAATTTACCTTGAAAGCAAATCCGGGCAGAAAACTTGCACCGAACACTCACAGTGTGCATTAGAGATGGTAGTAATAGATTTGCAAGACCCCGTCCAGATGTCAGGTAAGTAGCTTGCGGCAGCCAGACGGGAACACTGTGGACCGCCTCCTACCAGACAGCACAGGCTCCTCTTTTGATTGGTTAACCGTCCTGGCGTGACATCTTTGTGGCCGGCTAATCAAGAGGAGCAGAACATGTCGGCATGTAAGAGGCGATTCTAAGGGCTTCAATCTGATGGCCACAGGTTACTTACCTGGCTATCCGAGCATGCTCGGGTGCTAACCGAGTATATTCGGGGTGCTCGAAAAATATGTTCTGGTCCCCACTGCTGCATGTCTCACAGCTGTTTGACAGCCACAACACATGCATGGATTGCCCAACAAACAGGTAATCCCTTCATGTGTGGCGGCTGTCAAACAGCAGCGAGACATGCAGTTGCGCGATCATATTTTTCGAGCACGCCGAAGACACTCGGTTAGCACCCGAGCATACTCGGGATAGCACCTTATCCCAGCAAGTTCGCTCATCACTAGTGACAGCCTTAGAAGTAAAATCAAGACCAGAAACAGCTAAAAGTAAGTTTGTGAGCAGAACGAGAAGGAGCAGATGAAGCATCACTAATTTTAATTACAAACTGTTATATCCTGGTAAACATCAAAAAACAAAAAAACAAGGACAACCATCAGGAGAACAATTTTTTGCGGCACAGGTTAGTCACTTCCCTTCCCCTACTCGCCATTATGCCTATACTTTTGGACTGTATCGTGCACAGTATATGGAATTATTCCCATTTTATCGCCCCGGTTCCTGTATTTATACTGGGATTTTCCAGTTTTAGGTCAGACCGGCAGTTATACACAGACCGGCTGCTCTCCCACATTAATGGGTCACCGATGACATCTTTAAAATGCCTGAAGAATAGTCATTGTCAATCTTGAAAGAGGAAGGTACAAGACAAGACAGTCAGTGCTCTCGTAGTTTATGTGACAGATGGCTGCCATGACAGGAGGTGCTTCGTCCGGCAGCAATAAAGAGGACATTGCCTCATAAACACATGTATGCTCTGCATCGTGTTAGCAGCATGTTCTATGTGCCGGCCTGATTTTTTGCCTCCCTCAGCAGGTTATCCGGATATTTGCAGTCAATTGTCGAAGAGAAAAGGTGCAGCATCTCCGTTACATAGCGCCAGGACACCAGGACATATGGTGTGGCCGTGTACATAATGTCCCAAGGCTGAATGGTGGTGATGAAAAGGAGCCATTAAAGAAAGTGGTGGAAAAGTATATAGTTTGGTCTAGAGCCTACATTTTTTTTTGTCTGATAATACAGGTGGCATAGATCTTTATATATTTAGGGGCTCTAAAATAGGGACGATTATAATGCTGCTAAATATGTTGGCGCTATAATAAGAGCCTGTTGTCTGATAATCTTTAACCAGGTCAGAAGTGGAACGCTTCTGTCCTTATTTTAAATTATTCCCACTGTTCCCCTGTCTATTCAGGTTTTTTTTTCTTAAATCCTTCATATGGTTCCAGAGATATGGGCCCATTTAGTGCAAAGATTTAGTCTTTAAAAGGGGGAGTGGCTCCCGAGATCTCCAGGGGCGTGGTTCAAATGATAATCTGGGCGTGGCTCACATGATCTTCAGGGCCGGGTCTTTAGACTGCTCTGTATTATTAAATTGAGAGTCACCCCCCTTTAAGTAAAGAACATAAAAATTAGCACTTCATAAAAAGGCACATACAGGGGTTGGACAAAATAATGGAAACACCTAACATTTTGGCATCATAATTGTCATGATCCAGGTTGGATTATGACAGATAAATGCACTAGTAACCTTTTTTTTTTTCCATAAAGCTGTTTGCTTAAAGATAGTTTTGCCCCCCCCGGTGGCCATTAGGGTCATTGCACTGTGGTGGTTTCAGTTCTAGTTTTGCCCCCGATGGCCGTTAGGGTCATTGCACTTATTACTTTAGCTTAGTGCACGTGATTATAAAGCAGGTGCGATTGCTCTGGCTCTGCTATAAAAGAGTGTCAGGTGTTGCAATCACTGTTGGTGATAGTGGTCATTTCCAACCATCCTTGGTGGAGGAAGGAGCTAGAGATGGTTCCTTGCAGCACTGTCAGAGTCCTGGTGTGGAAGGAGTCACAGATGGGATTTCCTTGCAGCTCTGACAGAGCTTGGTGGCAGCTATTCAGGAGGAAAGCTGCATTCTGCTGGTGGACTCTGTTGCTGGGAGCAAGAGCAACAGAGCAAAGCTAAGTGGTGTTTCCCTGTTTGTCACTTCCCTTATGTGTGTTTCAGTGCAGTGGTGGGATTAGTTTCTGCACCGTCCATTTCATTAGAAAGGGCTAGGTGCAGGGCGAGCTAGGGTTCTTAGGTTCCAGCTCGGCGACAGGTGCGGAGCCTGTATAGGGACTGCTAGGAGTGTAGAGACTGGCTCAGGGGAGTGCAGGAGGTCTCCACGTCCCCATTCCCTAACGCAGGGCCCTCCATTGTATCGGTTTCCCTGGTGTTTCTTCTTATTATTTAAATTCGCCCTGCTGGAGGCGGTGTATACAGTTTCATGTGTAATTCTGAAATTTGCCTGCTGGAGGCGGGGTATCTGGCTGCACGTTATATTATTTAAATTCGCCCTACTGGAGGCGGTGTATCCAGGGTCGCATGTGTCATAGAAATTCGCCCTGCTGGAGGCGGTGTGTCCAGTCACACGATGACCACCACATTAATCTTCGAACATGTTCTAAACATGCAAACCGTGACATATGGTAATGTTTTGTAGTTGATTATTTGTGTTATGTGATATGTGTATGTAAATTAACTGTTTGTTTTGCAGAATTGTAAGAACATTGATGAGAACCTGATACCAATGGCAGACCTCTCGGATTGTCAAAGAGGCCAAATTGTTGGTGCTCGTATGGCAGGCGCTAGTGTAACAAAGTGCCCGAATGCTTGGCATGTGAAGAGGTACTGTCTCCAAAGTAATGACTGCGTTTGAAAGAGAAGGATAAACGTCTGCAGCAAAGCACAGGTCCGGCCGAAAGTCGAAGCTGACTGAGAGAGACCGTCGGAGTCTAAAGTGAATTGTGAGAGAGGATCACAAGACCACGGCTCCGAAAATCACTGCTGAGCTCAATGAACACATACAGAACCCAGTTTCCACGAAAACTGTTCATCGGGAGCTGCACAAATCTGGATTCCACGGAAGAGCTACAATTAGAAAACCGCTGCTCTCAATGACAAATGTTTCCAAGCGTTTAGAGTGGTGTAGAAACTTCCAGAATTGGTCCCTCGAGCAGTGGAAACATGTGATATTCTCAGACGAATCATCGTTTACCCTATTTCCAACCTCCGGCCGAGTGTACGTTTGGAGACAGCCGAAAGAAGCATTCCATCCAGACTGCCTTCTCCCAACCGTAAAACATGGCGGAGGTTCTGTGATGATCTGGGGTGTTATTTCGTGGAGATCCGCTGGGCCAATGATATCCCTTTCATGGAAGAATTAACAGCCGAGATTATTTAGGCATTTTGGGCGACCAAGTGCATCCTATGGTTGTTCCCGGAGAGAAACGCCATCTTTAAGGATGATAATGCACCAATTCATACAGCTAGAATCGTTAAAGCATGGCACGAGGAACATTCTAATGAAGTTGAGCATCTCATATGGCCCCCACAATCCCCAGACCTCTCTCTCTTGTCCCCGGACTGCGGTTCCTTTAAAATTCTTCAGCCAGCGGATCCGTCAAACAACCGGTCCGCTGGCATCCGTTAACTTCTGTTACCAACGGATCCGCTTTCCGCCATTTTGGCGGATTTTAACTGACAAGAAAAAACTGAAATGTGAAACAGGCCTTAGACTTCGATTTCCGCCGCCATCGTCGCTCAAAGAACTGGAGGGTGTTTTAACTGAAGAATGGGCTATAATTCCTTTGGAAACAATTCACACCTTGTATGAATCCATACCTTGGAGAAGTGAGGCTGTAATCGCCGCAAAAGGTGGACCTACACCATATTAAACTAACTTTTGTTGATGTTTCCAGGTGTTTCCATTACTTTGTCCAACCCCTGTATATCTGGAACCGTATGGTGCAGTTAAAAACAAAAAAAAACCAAAAGGGAATACTCAAGGGAGCAGTGGGGATAAAATAAAAACTGGACACATTTGACCGGGTAAAAAGTTCACTTAATATAAGTATTTGTAGCAATGCCCTTTTACAAAAGTAACACCTCTGTAAAAGGTAAATCCCATTTTTTTTTTTTTTTAAAAGTGATGACCTGCTGATATCTTAAGGTCCTGTCACACCTAGCGACGCTATAACGATCCCGACAGCGATACGACACGACAGGGATCGTTGCCGCATCGCTATGTGGTCGCTATTGAGATGTCAGACAGTCCAATCTACCCAACGACGGAGCAACGATCTAGCGTGTCATTGCGACCTTTGTAACGATGTCGGTGGTCATTGGGACCCTGTCACATTGCATGTTCCATTGACGATTCACACCTCGATGAGGGATGTACTGTGTGATGCTGAATTTACACAGGCGTGGATTGCGCTCCCTTTCTCACGCCCTCTCAGCTCTGAATGGTGGACGCTACCGCGTCCTGATTGGCTGTGCATTTAAAAGGTGACGTACTAGCGCTCCATTTCATTCAAAAAATACCAACCATGAACTGGCTAGAGAAGCAACTTAGATGGAAAAGCAGATGATCCAAAATGGAGTCGCAGCCGTTGGACAAAAACAGGATCTCAACTTGGACACACCCGGGTCAGGAACAAAGAACTGAAGCGATACTTTGTTAGCTTCTTTTAAAAGGAAGCCCGCCAATCAGGACGCTGTAGTGACCACCAATCGGAGCCGAGGTAGTGGTGGAAACGGGAACGCTAATCCCCGCCTTGTCTTGCTTCTGAGTCGCTAACGAGGTCGTTAGGCTAGGTGTCAAACGTGACGATACAACTAGCGACTCAGCGGGACATGAGCGACCAAAGAAATGTCCAGACATTTCGGGCACGATCAGCGATACCCGGCAGGGGGGCTGGTCGCTGGTCACTGTCACACACAGCGATCTCGCTGGTAAGATCGCTATAACGTCACAGTTCTAGTGACTCAGCAACGATCTTGCTAGCGATCTCGCTTAGTGTGACAGGGCCTTTATACTTTGAAGGGCTCTCCCAGTTTACAAGTGGGAGAAAAACATACAGCAAAAGGTGAAAGAGCATGTTCACAATTTTAAAGTGTATATATAGATACATAAAATAGAATTAATTTACAGTAGAAAGTGAAAATCATGAGCTAAAATTTCAGAGCTCTATTTAAAATCACAGCTGAAATCTCCCAGCATTCTTTGCTAGTTTGAATGTTGTTTTGAGTTGCCTTGTAAAAAAAAATTAGAAAATAGTTTTATATAATAGTTGTAAGCAGTGGAATATACATGTTCATTGATTACAATGGAAGCTTTCTCATTTCAAAGCAAACATGTCATTTCAGGTGACTTTTTAGAACAGGCAGTCAAATGTGTGGGTGGAGATCAAAATTAACACCATTTCTGGCCATATTAAGACTTACGGTATATGTTTGAGTGAGTGGGTAGATACTAGCTGCTAGGGAGTGGAGAGAACACTCACAAGCATGAGGCATTACTGATCTTTGGTCTCTATGCAGCACATAATCAGATGCAGCAGCAGAATGGAGGACATTATACTGCAGGATTCAGCAGTGTAGCTGGGAATCCAACACAAAAAATGAAACCGCACATTAAGCCCTATATGCACATTACACAGTTATCAGCTGTCCCACACACAAAAGCTCTCAATTGGCCGTGCTCTCCTACGCTCTCTGTTGGCACAAATTCAGATGCAGCAGCAGAATGGAGAACATTATACAGCAGGACTCAGAAGTGTAGCTGGGAATCCAACACAGAAAATGAAAAAAGCACAGTAAAGCCCTATATGCACATTACACAGTTATCAGTTTTCCCACACATAAGAGCACTCGATCGGCTGTGTGGTCCTGCTTTCTCTATTAACACATACTGTATTCAGATCCAGCCGCAGAATGGAGGACATTATACAGCAGGACTCAGCAGTGTAGCTGGGAATCCAACAGAGAAAATGAAAAGGTACAGTAAAACCCACTATACACATCGCATAGTTATCAGCTCAACAGGCCGTGCGCTCCTGCGTGCTCTATTAGAGAACCGCCGGTGGCTCATCTCTGGGAGAACAAAAGGCAGTCTGAAACTGGATAAGCTGTTGTTTTTTTTTTACTCACCTGACCATAAATTATCTGTGGCTCCAGTACACAGACTAATGTGTATGGGGGAAACTTATATACCTAGGTCATTAGCCATTAGATTTAGTCAATAAATAATGGGTCTTCAACCCCTTTCCCCCGCCAACTGGGTATCACTGAAAAAATAGGGCGACTTTTGGTAAAATTTAGTGAGCGGACACTTCCAAAAAAGTAGAATTCTGTGATGCATGATGGTCACAATGTGACGTGCACTCCTATGGGAGCAGACTCTTAGGAAATAAAAATGCAAAAAGTTGCAATAAACACACAACCTGGTAATGATGAGACCTGTAAAGCGCCCTCAAACAAACCTCAATCTGTGCCCTTCAACAGATGGAGAAAAAAACAAACCCTAAACGAATCAGCATGGTCAGGCCTCTGAGCGAGCGAAGCCGTCCAGCTCCATTCTCTATTTTCAAAGGCAATTAGCCATTTTAAATCACAACAAGAGCAGAGGCTGAAAGGAACTAAATGTCTGCCAGAGGAGTGTTTACAGCACCAGTACCCGGTCTGGTGTTTCTCTTCTGCACCAGGGTTGTCTAATAAATTGGATTGCGAGGAGATAAGAGCAGGTTTGTATAAATTGCAATAAGTCCCAGCAACAGGGAATTCAAATGCAGACAGGGCACCCGGCTGCCAGGGCTGCGGCACTGCCAACATCTCAGCTAAGATTACGGTGTCTGGGAAGGTTCGGACTTGTGTGACTGTGAAACTTTGGTTTCTCTACTATTAGAGCATCTTTGCTTTCGTATACTATCAATGCACTGGCGCCAGATGCACTATGGCTCCTTGCAAACAACATGGCGCACGTGTCTGCCTGCAAGAATCGCTGCTAGCATGTGATTAACATTGCAGCATGGGGTTTTTCTGGTTTCTGTTCATATTGGAAGCTGCACTAGTTGCAGCCATGAGAGATTTGATATTTGCAATATTAATACCACAGTCATAGCAGATATATCATCAGACGTCACACAAACGACATTCAGTATTATATAGTAGAGTTGAGCAAAAAGATTTGCTGGACCGTAGTCTCGCGGCCTTGTCAGTGGTCCGTGGCCTCTGCATCAGAGCTCTGCAAACCTCTTACTACTTCCTAATATCTCCGGCGCCTCTTCTGATAAGTAGGTTCTATGATGTTATTACATAGCTGTGTGATGAACTCGTCATGGCACCAAACCTACTAATCAGAAGAGGCGCCTTGGATGCCTGCTGTCACATCTCCTCCGGGACCTGCTCCTGCCACCAGGCGCTGCCGTATTCTTTCTGCGAGTGATGGAGAAGACGTGCAGTGTCGTCCAGTCTGGCAGTACCAGTGTGTGCTGTCCAGCTAAAGGAATAAGCTCCCTGCTTTAGCCCATTGGAGAGCCCCACACCCTACTTAAGCTCCTAACCTAGCAGATTGCTCGCAGGTGCCAGATATAGCCTTGCATTCCTCTGGTTTAGTCCTGTGTGTTTGGCTCCTGTTTTGTGTGAAGTTTCCTGTTGCGATCTGTGACAGATTAGCGACTACTCTTCCGCCTGCTGATTTTGTACATTCTTTGTCCTTGTGATTCTGACTCGGTTACTTGACCATTCCCGCCACCTGCCCCATCAGCTAACTATGTGGCCCCAGGCTCCTGTGTAAGTCCAGATCCCTGCCCAAGGGTTCAAGAGTGAAGGCCAGGGCAATTCCTGGGATCTGGTAAATGGAGTGGCTTGCGCTAAGCCCTTCTGTGATACAATTTTTTCAGAGCTGCCAGTAGTAAGATATTAGTAGGCTGGTTCCAGCGAGTGATCAACTAGCTCAAAATATAAGTATAAGTATAGCAGCGGACCAGTCATGTATAAACTAGAAAGAGAAAACTAATCTACTTTATTTCAAAACTTATTGAAAAGGACTATAGTCCCTATTAAAAATGCACATGTACAAAGACACAAACAACAACAAGACACAAAAAAACGCTCATAGAGATGCCGACAATAAGATACCCAAACTTTAGTCGGATTTTCTAGTCTAAATGTCTTCATACAAATCTCCTATTCAAAGACAATTAAACGGAATCTCTCCTTTATATAGCTTTTTCCGTTTGAAATAATTTGGGACTGACACCAACTTCTCACTTGTTTGCTTTTTACATCATGCGCTCCTTTGAACGTCCCTGCCTCCTGCAGGTGGGCGGATAATTGTCAGTGACCACTTACTGTTTTTCGGTTTCTAAGGGGAAGTATACAGCGCTTGCGCGCTTCCTACATACCTCTCATTCAATCCTACTACACAAGTGCGCCCAGTACTTCCTGTAATCGGGCTGTCAAACAAAAACATCCACACATCGAGGGCGCGCATCGCGCATGTGCGCTCCCTAAGTAGCGTTCAGCTGATCAAATAGGTTGCATAGTAACGCACGGCGTCCACATACCAAAGGGGCGCACCGCGCCTGCGCGCCTCCATCTCCTATGCAAAGTTCACTTTGCTCCACTGCGCAAGTGCGCCCAGTACCTCCCATCATCGGGTCATCCCTATGAAACATTCCAAAGACCACATTTAGATAGATTGCGTAGTCACTCCTCTCGCGCTCTCATGTCCATATATCAATGGTATATACTGCGCCTGTGCACTCCCCACATAACGTTCAGCAGCTCTTATTCAATCAAGTCAATTATATGGTATCTGTTTCTTTTTCCCGCAATCTTATATTCACATGGTTAGCGCAGTTTGACATTGTATGGCGCATATGTACAATACGGTTTAACAATAACCATTACACCCGCGCCCACTCTATATCTCTAAGGGATCCCAGAGAGAAATAAAATAAATTATGTGGAGCATATTTTCACAAAACTGCATATTTTCTTTAATGTAGTATACGTCTTGGGTCACCGAGTGGCCACTCCATGCTTGATTTCCATATTTTTATATAGCAGTCATCTTAGACAATCATGAATATCCCCCCAGATATTGCGCGCTTATTTTTCAATCTATTAGAGTATATCAGGAGTATTAAACTTTATCACAACCTCCTTTATTCTAACAACCAACATGGATCACCTAGGACGATGTACAGTACTTGACATAATTTTGACACATTCAACTTGATTCAGAAAAGAACTTCTTGCCTTCTCCTTTTTCCTTTATTTGGTCTTCTTTGTTTTTTTTTTTTTTTTTTTAAAAATGGTTATTCAATTTCTAACTGCATCATGGAGGGATAAAGTATGTATCATTTTTCTCAAAAAAAAAAAAAAAAAAAAAGAGTATTAAACCTTTTAGCTAACCTCCTGAGTAACCCCACGACCCTTTAACCCCTATACAGGGATCTGGTTTTATGTGGAGCACAATGGAGAGTAACCTCTGGGTAAACACTCGAGTCACATGGTAGAGAAAAATCATGTCGGAGAAAAGGGGGGGGAGGGAGGGGGGTCTACAAATAAGCCGCGAAGGATAGTTGGTCATTTAGGCCTGTTGGTTGGAGAGTCTTCAGCCAAAAGATCCACTTACATTCCTTCTGGAGAATTAATTTATCCCAATCTCCTCCTCTACAGGGATAAGGGACTTTTTCAATCCCCATAAATTGAATTTTCTTATAATCTCCTTGGTGCACCCTATTACTGTGGTTCGCTATTGCTGTATCTCTTCGATTCACCACATCGCCAATGTGTTCACGGATCCTTTTCCTGAACTCCCTCCTTGTTTTCCCCACATACTCCATCCCACATGTGCATGTTGCCTTATAAATCACCCCCATAGTGCGGCAATTGATGAACTGTTTTATAGTATATGTTTTGTCACTGACCATCATCCGCCCACCTGCAGGAGGCAGGGACATTCAAAGGAGCGCATGATATAAAAAGCAAACAAGTGAGCAGCCTCAGTGATGGCATTTTTTTGAATATAGAGGCATTGAGCCTTACCCAGAAACTCCCCTGATGATCGGGAGGACAGCGAAACGCGTAGGGAGAAGGGAGCGTTATGTGCATGGAGGAACTCATCACTGAAATGGTTATGGGTGAGACCTCTCCATGATATGTGATATATATGCAAATCCTGAGACTATGAAAAAAGTGATGAAGTGCATGCTATATGAGCAATGAATATGTTTACATAGAGTAAGGAATCTCAGATTGCACGTTATGCCACTTATACTTTACAGGTTGTCATTATTATAACTTGTCTATGATCATTACGAGCAATAACGGTAGATGTGGATTTTCAATTACCAGATTGATTTCTGGACACTAGACAGACCATAGACAGTTTACAACATCACAGAACTTACAAACTATTTCAAACAGAAAAAGCTATATAAAGGAGAGATTCCGTTTAATTGTCTTTGAATAGGAGATTTGTATGAAGACATTTAGACTAGAAAATCCGACTAAAGTTTGGGTATCTTACTGTCCGCATCTCTAAGAGCGGTTTTTTTGTGTCTTGTTGTTTGTGTCTTTGTACATGTGCATTTTTAATATGGACTATAGTCCTTTTCAATAAGTTTTGAAATAAAGTAGATTAGTTTTATCTTTCTAGTTTATACATGACTGGTCCGCTGCTATACATATTAGAAGGGCTCTAATCTAGGCATTCAAGGACTATTAGCATGAACGGTAGACTAGGGTCTTGCAAATCTTTTTGCTCAACCCTTATAATATAGAGATCCAAAACCTGATGAGTCTGTTGTACCTACTTTGAAAATTCATTTAAGCCTGGTTGTATAATCCTTAAAAAAAATGCACGGTGTTTTCTCAAAGAATTATAAAGCTATTCTTGATATGGATTTTCATAGTAAGTACATCAGCCTCTTCAAGTCTTTTTTATTTTAAATAATGCATGCCACTTGTTTTGTGAAATCTGGTGACAGATCATGTTTAAGATAAAAGCAGCAGCGATGTTATCTTGCATAGAGACTGATTCGTTGTCCCAGTGGGGTACCCGTCTCGCGCTTGGCATACTTTTGACATACTAATGAGAAAAATGGCAGGAAAATAGAAATACAACTGAGTCATCTGGCTGGAGATCCATTTTACAAGTGACACACGTGTAGGTAAAAGTGATGCAGGGGCCAATGTGCGGTGACAATACAATCACTGGAAAATCCTTGTAAGAAGGCACCTGTGTACTGTATACGGAGGAAGGGTAATTATGGCTGGTTTCAGTACAGCACATCACACGTCCGCCTCTAGATTACATAACTGCATGTTAATCCTGTTTACTGTGCGAGCGCCCTTGATGGCTTTTTACGACTAGTTATACAGGATATAATACTTATGAGACTCTCACAATGAAAAATGCCCTGTATTTTACCTTGTTTGTATTATATACAGTGCTGTGCAAAAGTTTTAGGCAGGTGTGGAAAAATGCTGCAAAGCAAGAAGAGGGTTTTAAAAAACAAACGTGTTAATAGTTTATTTGCATCCATTAACAAAGTGCAAAGTGAACGAATAAAAGGGAAACTAAATTTCAGCAATATTTAGTGAGACAACCCTTTATCTTTAAAACGGCATCAATTCTTTTCTAAGATTATAGTCTAGTATATGAGTGAAGGTACTGTCACACTAAGAGATATCGCTATAACTTGTGACGTTATTGCGATATTGCTAGCGACATCGCTGTGTCTGAGACTTACCTACGACCCGCTCCCCCGCTGGTTATCGCTGATCGCGCGAGAACGTTCAGGACCGCTTCTCATCGTCAGCTTCCTGCGGCGCTTCCTGTGGAGAGACGAGCGACGAGCGTGGACGCGGGCGGGAGGACGTCAGGATCGCCTAGTGTGACAGGTAAGTAGCGACCCCCGTCCCTTGCGATGTCGCTGGTGAGATCTGCCTGTGTGGCAGCTCACTAGCGACCATTTAGCGATCCTGACCGCGTCATATCGCTGGTCGGGATCGCTGGTGCATCGCTAAGTGTGACAGTACCTTAACCAATGGTACCAAAGAGGTGATAACGATCATCATTTTCATATGTAGGTTGAAACACAGTCCATTAACAGGAACAGCTGTGTAAGCGGCTGAAAACTGGGTGAGAAACTGCCAAACTCTGCTACAAAGTTGAGGTTGTGGAAGACAGCGTCTTGTCACGGGTCATACACAATGTAAATCTGAGCACAGCAACAAAACATAATTTTGTTATAGTGCATCAACAAAGTGTCTTCCAGGCAAAGATTCCAGAGCAACATCACGAAACAATCACTGACCTCAGGGAGAACAGTCAAAGAAAACACTGCGGCAGCCGGCAAAGGCGCTCAATCACAGTGAAATCCTAGGTGCATTGCTTCATGGGAAATACGAATAGATTCCAGAGCAGACTGGGGTTTCAAGATGTCCTGTTCAAACTATTTTGAAGCACCAAGAAATGGGCTATGATGAGGAATGTAGATGCAGTGGTCAGACAAGAAAAGTTAGTGAAGTAGATGAAAAGAAATATCATGCTTACTGCCCTTTGAAATCAGATGATGTCCAGCAGTGCCATCAACTCAGAACAGGCAGCAACAAATGGGACTTCACCACACCCATCTACTGTTCAGAGAAGTCTGCCCAGAAGTGGTCTCCATGGTAGAATTGAAGTCAAAAAGCCAATACCTTCAATATGGCAACAAGGCCAAGCAACTCAGCTCTGCATGAAAACATAGGAACTGTGGCGGTGAAAACCTCAGCAGGTTCTCTTGAGTCAAAATTTAAAATATTTGGCTGTAACAGAAGACAATTTGTTCACTGAATGGCTGGGGAGCAGCACATTAATGAGGGTCCCCAGGCAGCAGTGAAACATGGTGAACGTTCCTTACAAGACCTGGACTGCATTTCAGCAAATGGAGTTGGGGAATGGGCAGGATTAAAAATGTTCTCAATGCGAAGAAATAAAAAGATATTTGTCCATCATATAATACCATGAGGGAGGCGTCCGGTAGGCTCCAAATTTATTTTGCAACGACCGCAAACATACAGCCAACGTCATTAAGAACCTTCATCAGTGTAAATTAAAACATGGAATCCTGGAAGTGATGATACGGCCATACATCTAGTCATTGAGTCTATCTGGGACTAGACATCTGCAGAAGATCTGCGGTTAGTTCTCCAAGATGCTTGTAACAACCTCGCTGCTGAGGTCTTTCAAAACTGTGTGCAATTGTATCCAGAAGAAGTGATGCGGCTTTGAAGGTCACTATTAACACGCCTATTTTTTAAAGAGTTCTTACTTGGCAGCATTTTTTCCACACCTGCCTAAAACTTATACAGTGGGTACGGAAAGTATTCAGACCCCTTTACATTTTTCACTCTTTGTTTCATTACAGCCATTAGGTAAATTCAAAAAAGTTAATTTTTCTCTCATTAATGTGCACTCTGCACCCCATCGTGACTGAAAAAAACAGAAATGTAGAAATTTTTGCAAATTTATTAAAAACGAAAAACTGAAATATCACATGGTCATAAGTATTCCGACATTTGCTCAGACACTCATATTTAAGTCACATGCTGTCCATTTCCTTGTGATCCTCCTTGAGATGGTTCTACTCCTTCATTGGAGTCCAAACTGATAGGACTTGCTTTGTAAAGGCACACACCTGTCTATATAAGACCTCACAGCTTACAATGCATGTCAGACCAAATGAGAATCATGAGGTCAAAGGAACTGGCCAAGGAGCTCAGAGACAGAATTGTGGCAAGGCACAGATCTGGCCAAGGTTACAAAAGAATTTCTGCAGTGGGTCTGCATACTTTCCTTACCCATTGAATTTTCTATAGTGCAGTATATCTACACCAACCACCCACAGTATTAAAATCCAAAATATAGTGAAGGCATGCCATCAAAACAGCTTTGACCACTTGAAGGATGGACTGGGACCGAGAGATAGTAGATAAAGTAGATCCTTTAAATCGTTCCTTCACCCTCATAGTAAATGTGACAATAAATTGCTTCTGTATAGTCACCATCGATCATCATTGTCTCTGGTTTCAAGTGCCGCTCAGGTCCTCTACTGGTCCACTTGACTGCTCCGTAGCTTTGCCGACTCACACAGCGTCTATTGTCAGGATCAGTAGCTGCTTTCCCAACGTAAGACTATGAGACTCATAAAAATGCTCTATAGACTTATGCTGGAAAGAGACTTCCGGTCTACATAGAAACCCTGGTGTGAGCTGGCTAGGCTGAGTCGGAGCGGTGTTGGAAGCTGGAGCAGACAGCGATCGGTAAGTATTTTAATATTCTTACACCACTTTACATACATAATTAGGATGAATTACAGAATAACAATTTTGCTGAGACGACTTCTTTAATCAATGTATATATCCATTTTTATTTTTTGACTCCAAGAGATATTCAGATAGAGGTAAAGGGGAGCAAACTTAATCTATGACCCCGGTGACGTTAAGTCTAGCAGTGTAACGTCCATAACACATACCTGTGGCTGAATGTAGACACAAGACTTAGGATCCTTCTTAACAAATCGTTTGGCTCCATTTGGAAATGATCTTTAGCAGTAGAAAGTATCTTCTTCACATTCATTTCATACAAGATTCTCAGCACCTGACCAGGAACATGGACACAAGACAATAGAACAATAAGAAAGTGAATAATTATAAACTTAGATGAACTGACAACTTGATCTAACTTGATAAATTTACAATTTGGAAATCACTTTTGTTAGCATTTATGTTGTCTTATCCACAGAAAATCAGTCCAAAGAGCCATCCACAAGGTGGTTGTTTTCTATGTAACTTGTCAAGTGCAAGCCTTCCCTAGAAGAGACCCTAAGATGGATTACAGGAAGTGGGAGCAAGATTTGTCTTGTAGGGATGGATCTTTGTATCTACAGTAATTTGCCTCTACGGGAAGTGGGCATGGGTCTTTGTCTCTACAGGAAGAGGGCATGGGTCTTTGTCTCTACAGGAAGTAGGGATGGATCTTTGTATCTACAGTAATTTGTCTCTACAGGAAGTGGGCATGGGTCTTTGTCTCTACAGGAAGTGGGCATGGGTCTTTGTCTCTACAGGAAGTAGGGATGGATCTTTGTATCTACAGTAATTTGTCTCTACAGGAAGTAGGGATGGATCTTTGTATCTACAGCAATTTGTCTCTACAGGAAGTAGGGATGGATCTTTGTATCTACAGTAATTTGTCTCTACAGGAAGTGGGCATGGGTCTTTGTCTCTACAGGAAGTGGGGATGGATCTTTGTATCTACTGTAATTTGTCTCTACAGGAAGTAGGCATGGGTCTTTGTCTCTACAGGAAGTGGGCATGGGTCTTTGTCTCTACAGGAAGTGGGCATGGGTCTTTGTCTCTACAGGAAGTGGGCATGGGTCTTTGTCTCTACAGGAAGTGGGCATGGGTCTTTGACTCTACAGGAAGTGGGCACAGGTATTTGTCTTTCTACAAGAAGTGGGCGTGGGTTTGTCTCTACAGGAAGTTGGTGGAGGTGTTTGCCTGTCTACAGGAAGTGGACACAGGTATTTGTCTCTCTACAGGAAGTGGGCGTGGAAATTTGTCTCTCTACAGGAAGCGGGCACGTGTCTTTAATTTTCTACAGGATGTGGGAATGGGTGTTTGTCTCTATACAGAATGTAGGGATGGGTTTTTATTTCTCTACAGGAAATGAGCATGGGTCTTTACCTCTGTACTACGCCTCTCCTGTCTGTCATTTCCTAGCTTGCTAAGGTTTGTACCTGAGAAAATAGGGGACACTCACAAATTACCTCTCACTTGGCATAATGAGACATTAGTGAACATTATAGAACAATTTTGGAAGATACATTTCCAATTATTTGTCAGAGAGTGGAACAAACCGTGACTGGCCTGGATCTCCCATGAATTACATGGTCTACATTTCATCAAGACAACTATCCTATGAAAAGAAGTTATCAATTCGCTGATCATCATAGGTCAACTTTCGGAAGCTCAGTGATCAGCTGAGTATCAGCAACTCCATCTCTAGAGGACTGGGCCTATGTACATATAAAATATACGCTATTAAAGGTGTTAAAAGAAATTCTGCAATCTCTCAATGTCTAAAATGAGCAATTTCCTTCAAACTAAGAAATGGTTGGATCTGCAGTCTGGAAAAGTTGTACCACCAAACAGAAGCAGATCTGATATTTGCACTATTTACCTGGTGTAGACATTCTAAATTATTTTCCTTCATTTTCATCTGAAAGATAATCTTCTGAATCTCATGAGATAAGAATTCATCTCCACGGTCTTGCTTCATCCATTGTAACAGAGATCCGAGAGCCAGAGAACGCACTTCATGGAATTCTGACTCCAGCATCCTCTGCACCAACTGTGATGGGTTGATTTTCATAGCGGGACCAACCCAACCACCAGTTGCACCTTCCACTTGGACGTTGAGATTTAGCATAGATAAAATAAGGCTGGTAACACTTTGTAGGTACAGGATAAATCCAGGAACTGCGGCAGTGAGGTGTGCCTCCTCAATCAGCTCACAGTCTCCAGTAACATGGCATACGTCTTCCCAGAAATTAGTGGTAAAAGCTGTAGGAAAGGCCAAACCAGGCAGGATTAGTACAACCGTGTGAAGCTCTATTTCATTATTTATTACACTTTGCTTATATAGCGCCTTCATATTCTGCAAAACTTTACTTACATGGTCATCACTGTCCCTATTGGGGCTCACAATCTAGACTCCCTATCAGTATGTCTTCGGAGTGTGGGAGAAAATTGTAGAACCCAGATGAAACCCACACAAACACGGGGAGAACAGACAAACTCCTTGCAGATGGTGTCCTTGGTGAGCTTTGCACCCAGAACACCAGTGCTACAAAGCAACAGTGCTAACTACTGAGCCTCTGTGTCCTAACCACTGAGCCACCATGCTATTTTTTCATTATTGTGTGAAGCGCAAAAATTCATTTTGTGAAATATGAGAAAAGCTATGTAGAAGAAACAGCACTTGGAATCATCCCTATTTTTGGATAGGACATTTTTATTACTCTTTTTTTGGACAGATTTCCTAATCCGGTCTAAATATTTCGACAGCACAAACGTAGACTGGACAGTCTGAACATGCGCCAAATGTATCACAGTGGCTCATGTAGAATGAGAAATTTAGCACATCTTTAAACTCTTCCTCACAGGGCCAGTTTTTGTTTCTGCGCTTTGGTTTCTTTCCCTCCCTTTTTTCCAAGACACATAACTTTACCTAACCTAGCCATATGAGGGGTTTTTTTTTTTTCATTTTTTTTTTTTTTTGCATGGCAAGCTGTAGTCTATATTGGTACAATTTTGGAATCTGTCAGATGCTTTAATAACTTTTTATTGCATTATTGGGGGGAGGTGCTGTGACTGAAAAACAGCAAATTTGGAGATTCATTTTTTTTTTTTTTTTTTTGCTTTACGCCGTTTACCTTATGGATTATTTTCATAGATCAAATTTTTTTAAAACATTGCGATACTGAATTTATTTCATTTTTTTCTTTATTTTTGTATTGGGAAAATAGGGGCCAACTACACAGCATACGCAAGGCACACGGACCATGCGCATGCCGTCTGACTTTTACACACATCTTAAAGGAAACCTGACATTTCGTCAACCAAGTACACAAAATTAAATTCAAGCTCAAACCTTGGGAATAGATATATAGAAAATATATATAGATAAAATAGATAGATGCAATGTTGCAATTTAATTTCACAAGCCCCCTACATATAATAAACTAACACCCCTTAGTGCCTTCCATGTGACACTAAAGGGTGTTTAGCCTTATTTCACCTATTAAATAACTAAATTTTTAAAAAATGTTGTGGGGTCCCCACTCTTAACCAACTAAGGGAAAGCAGACACATGAGAGCTGATATTATCAGACTGGGAAGGTCCAGATAACATCAGTGGGGACACCACATCATTTTTTTAGGGCCCCCCCTTTATAAGAACCAGTAATTTCTAAGCAGACAGTTGGGGGACAATATTCATAGGCTGGGAAGGTTCATGGATATCGTCCCCTTCCCAGCATAGTAAGACCATCACCCAGCTGTCTGCTTTTCCTTGGCTGGTTACTAACAATAAGGGGGACCTCACACCATTTTTTTTTTCATTTATTAGATTAATACATGTACAATAAACTACACACGCACAAAATTCTTTCTATCTACTGTACTTATTCTATTTATCCACCTATCTATATCTGTATATAATATTGCTTTATTAGTTTGTAAACTAGCTTTAAATTACATGATGATGATGATGTTAAAATTGCACTGCATACGGATTGCATATGCGTGTCATACGGATCCTAGGGGATAAAAATCACAATGTAATGGCATGACACTCGTTCTACTTTTCTGGATCAACACTGGGCTGATTTTTTTTTTTATTTGCTAGCGTGACCCCAGCCTTAGGCTACGGTCACACTATCAGCACTTGGTCAGTATTTTACATCAGTGTTAGTAAGCCAAAACCAGGAGGAGAACAATCAGAGGAAAAGAATAATAGAAACACGTCACCACTTCTGTATTTTTCACCCTCTCCTGGTTTTGACTTACAAATACTGATGTAAAATACTGACCAAATACTGACCGTGTGAACGTGGCCTTATAATGTAATGCTGCACGCAATTTGAGGTGCTCAAAGTCACATCATAAACCAAGCCTGTTAATCAACACCCCCTTTACGTGCATGTTTACATGTTGCATTTTTTCAGCGTTTGTTTAGTGCACGTTTTTTCTCCATACGTGTTTTTGTTGCGTTATTGAATGCATTTTTGCAGTGATTTTTACTTATATTTTTCATTCACGAATTTTATTAGGTGAAATGCAGCTCTGAGCGACTGTAGAATCGTGAGAGCAGTTACAATTCTCCTGTATTCCTCATGCAGATGAGTAGTCACATGACTGCATGTATGTTGTTTGCATGCTTGTTGCACCAGGTGAGACTAGTTGGCATGTGATCGCAAGCATGCAAATCACATACATGTGGTCATGTGACCGCCCACCTACATCGGGCGTACAGGGGAATCGTGATGGGCCTGTGCATCGCACACTCACCATTCAGCAGTTTGCAGTCACATAAAGGGACTGCAAATTTTACTTCTGAGACTGGAAAACTCGTCTATGTGTTTGCAAAAAATAATCATGGTCATGTGGTTGAAGAGGTGGTCAACCTTGGATGATTGCTTTCCATTTGAAGGAGATCCCACGATGCTTTGCTCCTGGTCTCACCATGCAATCAGATATAATTGATAGGAGAAACCATCTGCAAATATTTATTTTCCCCATAGCACCACCACAGGACACGTTAGGGACTTAAGGGGGTTTTACACATAGCGATATCGCTAACAATATCACTAAAGCATCACCAATTTGGTGACGCAGCAGCGATATCGCTATGTGTGATACTTACCAGCGACCGGCTCCCCCGCTGTCCATCGCTGATCGCGCAGCTCCATTTCTCGTCGGGCGCTTCCTGCTGGGCTTCCTGCTGGCGCCGACAAGCGACGCTGGACGCGGATGGGAGGACGCAGGATCGTCGCGTCTGAAAGGTAAGTTACGACCGCTAGATCGCTGCTATGTCGCTGTGAGATCTGCCTGTCTGGCAGCTCACTAGCGTCCATTTAGCGATGTACCAGCGATCCTGACCGCTGGTGCATCGCTAAATGTAAAGGGGCCTTTACACAATTTTTTTTGCATTATATATATTTTTTACAAGGCCTTCACCATATCTACAGATTTCACTATCTTGTTTACATATCCTAAAAGGAACCTGTTGCCTTGTGAAATGCTCTTTACATGTATATATAGGGTTAGTCTGCAGGTAAATCGAGTTACAAAGCTCCATGGCCATCCTCATAAAAGTGTGACTACAGGGAGAAAATTAATTTACTCATTCAAGGGAGCCGCCGGCTTTCAGTCATAGGCACCAACACAGAGAGGCTACAGACACCGCCCGCTATACTGTGAGCAGCGGCTGTAAGAACATCCCAGGACTTTGATTTATAGCTGGCTCTAGAGTGCAGAGCGAGCTGTCAATCAAAGTGAACGATGAATGTAATTGCTCTGTGCAGCACCTATGACTGAAAGCCGGTGGTTCCTAGGAGGAAATAAGTTCATTTCTCCCAGCAGATGCACTTTAACCCTGCCACGACATGCGCCATACATGTACTGTGCATGTCGTGTCCCTCCCTTTGATGTGGCTCTGGCACTGAACCCACATCTTTCCCAGCACATTTCAGCTGTTTTGAACAGCTGACATGTGCCCCTAACAGCCGCGGGTGGTATCGCGATCCACTCTTGGCTGCTATCCCGTTAAATGCCGCTGTCAATCTCTGACAGCG
This sequence comes from Dendrobates tinctorius, assembly GCF_039654945.1. Taxonomy (NCBI): domain Eukaryota; kingdom Metazoa; phylum Chordata; class Amphibia; order Anura; family Dendrobatidae; genus Dendrobates; species Dendrobates tinctorius. The sequence goes on from NW_027361868.1 coordinate 17,558,249, forward strand.
GCATTTAATGTGAGTGCACCGGAAGCGCATCCACTAATCCCGCCCATCGGCGTCCGTGTCACATGAAAATAAAAAATACACATATTTGGTAAAGCCGAGTTCAGAAACACCTGATCTATTAAGCTATAAAAAAAATTAAGCAGAATGGTAAACGACGTAGTGAAAACAAAAGTCAAAATTCCAGAATTATGTTATTTTGGTCGCCGCAAAATTGTATTAAAATGCAACAACGGGCGATCAAAAGATCGTATTCACATCAAAATGGTATCATTAAAAAGTCAGCTTAGCCCGCAAAAAATAAGGCCTCATAAGCCTCAGATCACGAAAAATTGAGAAGCTACGGGTCTCGGAAAATGAAGTTTTGTTTTTTTTTATCAAACTTTGGATTTTTTTGGCACCATTTAAAAAAACAAAAAAAAACAACAAAAAAAAACTAATCTATACATGTTGGGTATCTATGAAGTCGTAATGACCTGGAGAATCATAATGGCAGGTCAGTTTTAGCATTTGGTGAACATGGTAAAAAAAAAAAAAGAAAAAAAAAAACAGTTGTGGAATTGAACTTTTTTTTGCAATTTCACTGCACTTGGAATTTTTTTTTCCCATTTTCGAGTAAATGATATGGTAAAACCAATGGGGTCGTTCAAAAGTACAACTCGTCCCGGCAAAAATAAGCCCTCACATGGCCATATTGACGGAAAAATAAAAAAAAGTTATGGCTCTGGGAAGAAACTAAAAAGGGCAGCGGCGTGAAGTCAGGTGTCCGGTCAGTATTGAAAAGCTATTTACCTACAGATTAATTCTATATCTGCTGGTAAAAAGCATTTTCCAAGATGGCAGGTTCCCGTTAATATTAGGTGTTAAGCTGTTATCCTTGTTCTTCCTTGACATCTTGTATTATGAACAAGTCTAATGTCTTCTTACTTGTCCTGGGCTGACATCTCTTTATTTTGACTACGGCATCTGATGTAGAAACTCCTTTCAAGAAGTTGCTAAACTAAACACAAGCTTAGTCCAGAACAAAAACAACACTTGCTCGTGGGTGCAGTACCCAAAGATTCAACTGTGATGACAGCCTCATGGATGACATTGAACAGTATGGACACCTTGGGGGAGATTTGTAATTTTACTTACCGTAATCATATACAGTATGCTAATGAAGAATGTATTTTGGGCTAAAAATAGAGTTTAATAATATTGTTTCATTAAAAACTTTAAACAGTTTGGCTTCTACAGCCTCTATGTATAACAAAGCCGACTCTTCTACTGGTCCTTATTTTAAACTGATGTATGAGCAAAACAGAGTTGAAATTAGCCTAGAAGATGAGTAGGTCAATTCTGAAGATTGTTGAGAAGAAGAAAGAACTATTACAAACCCTTTTGTCAAGACTAACTCAAAGATAAATTTACTAATAAATCATTCTGCAGTCTGCTATGTACAGTGATACACGAGTCCCGATTCATCAAGGTTGGCAATTTTCTCACCAGTCTTGATGAGGGCTTGTGTTGGAATCAGAAGCTCTTGGTTCATTAAGAGGCGCACACCTTTTAATGACCCATGAGATTTGACAAGTGGTGTGCGCCCTGCCACTAATCTTACGCCAGTCCCATGTTAGCAGAGCTGGGAGAAACTACGGTGAAAATGCCAAAAGTCACAACATTTTGATGCCTCTTCGAGTTGGGCAAAAATTTTGCGAATTTTCAAAGCAATTTACTCCAGAATTCTAGCAAAATTGATTCGCTCGGTGATGGCCCTTAGAGGCTGTAGAAGAAATACAGTCTAAAAACACTTATTAAACCCCAATTACTTGAATCTAAAATACATGCATTTAACAAAAAATACTCCTAAAGGGGTCAACAGTAGTATCCTTTCCAACATATCTATATTCTTTGGCGGCACTACAAGGCACCAATGTTGGTCAAAGGGGCTAATACACATCATGCTAGTAGATGGATGTAATAAACCAAGAACGGCTGGCATTATCGATAGGTGTGTAATAAATTACTACTGACTTTATATCGAATAGTAAACCATAAACGACACAGATTTCCTATAACGAATCTATAATAGTCTGGACAATAAAATACCCCAAAACAACAAGCAACTGCTATTGTATCTGCTCTTAGCTTCCACAATCGACTCAATATTTATAGAGCAAATAAAAAGGTATCACACAAAAGCAGCTCTGAAATGTATGAGGACGATGATTTGCATGAAATATCCATGATTCAAGTACAGGCCTGCAATGTCCTTTTCTGAGTTCATGTAAGCCTCCTAAAATAGAAAGCCATAAACTAATGTGACCCACGTGGCACTTGGGACATGCTGATAAACCTCAACGAGGCCGATGGCTTCTAAGAAGTCAGAATCCATTCTAAGCACTGTGATCACGTCTGTATCGTATGTTGCAAAGGAGATGGAGATGTTAAATTGCTGACAAGACCCAGTTTCCAGCATCACGTTAGTCCATTGGATGCTACATAGATGTTAGTTTGGTTCCCAAGCATTGAAAAGCACCGGAGACCCCATGTGCAGAAACACTGGAAGGCTGGGTTCATTAAAGGGGGTTTTACACATAACGATATCGCTAACAATATCGCTAAAGCATCACCGATTTGGTGACGTAGCAGCGATATCGCTATGTGTGATACTTACCTCCGACCAGCTCCCCCGCTGGCTATCGCTGATCGCGCAGCTCCATTTCTCGTCGGGCGCTTCCTGCTGGCGCCGACGAGCGACGCGTGGACGCAGGATCGCCGCGTCTGAAAGGTAAGCATCGTCCGCTAGATCGCTGCTATGTCGCTGTGAGATCTGCCTGTGTGGCAGCTCACTAGCGACCATTTAGCGATGCACCAGCGATCCTGACCGGGTCGTATTGCTGTCGGGATCGCTGGGGCATCGCTAAATGTAAAGGGGCCTTAAGAGGTGCCACCTTTTAATGACCCATGAGATGTGATAAGTGGTGTGCGCCCTGCCACTAATCTTACGCCACTAATTTACTAACTTAAAGGGGTTCTCCAAGAATAATAATAATTAAAAATAAAAAAAAGGAAAAGGTCATTTCTAAACAAATTCCTAAATATCTTTAATGAGTGTCAAGATCAATGAGCATGTGCTCTAGGAAGTGGCTATTCTGATTCAATACCGGAGATAAAAGGGGTGCATAGGTAAAAAGGGGCTGTTCACACTGCTGTCCAGCCTGTCTATCTGATCTAATACTAGCCATACCAGGGATGCCAAGATAGGAAAAGGCCTCTTACACTACTGTCCACCGTGTCTATCTGTTCTATTACTGAAGCTATCAGGAATGCTGAGGTATGAAGAGGCTACTACCACTGCTGTCCACCCTGACTATGTAATATAATACTGGAGATACTATAGGACTAGGTGCTGAGGTAAGAAGAGGCTGCTCACACTATCCACTTTGTCCTTCTAATACTGTAGATAATAGAAGTTTTGAGATATGAAGAGACTACTCACACTGCTGTCCACGCTGTCTATCTGATCTAATACTGGAGATACCAAGAGTGCTGAGGTAAGAAGAGGCTGCTCACACTGGTGTATACCCTGTCTATCTGATCTAATACTGAAGATACCAAGAGTGCTGAGGTAAGAGGCTGCTCACACTGGTGTATACCCTGTCTATCTGATCTAATACTGAAGATACCAAGAGTGCTGAGGTAAGAGGCTGCTCACACTGGTGTATACCCTGTCTATCTGATCTAATACTTGAGATAACTGGAGTGCTGAGGTAAGAGGCTGCTCATACTGCTGTATACCATGGCTATCTGATCTAATACTGGAGATGCCAGGAGTGCTGAGGTAAGAAGAGGCTGCTCACACTGCTGTCCACCCTGTCTATCTGATCTAATACTGGAGATGCCAGGAGTGCTGAGGTAAGAAGAGGCTGCTCACACTGCTGTCCACCCTGTCTATCTGATCTAATACTGGAGATGCCAGGAGTGCTGAGGTAAGAAGAGGCTGCTCACACTGCTGTCCACCCTGTCTATCTGATCTAATACTGGAGATACCAGGAGTGCTGAGGTAAAAAGAGGCTGCTCTTAATGCTGCCAACCTTGCCTCTCTGATCTAATACTGGAGATACCAGGAGTGCTGTGAGAGGAAGAGGCTGCTCACGCTGGTGTACACCATATCTATCTGAATGCTGAGCGGCAGCTTTTTTCCCCTCAGAAAACCACTTTTTAAAAGCAAAAAATAAAGACGCAGAAATATCTAGTGAACCAATGTGTTATCCCCAATATTATTTGACACTCTGCTGACCTGGACTATGGCGCATTCTTCAGACACTGAAAATCCTCTCATCTCAATTTAAAATAATGGTCTTTTTTCTCCATAAAGGAACAGAATGGAGGGGAATTTATTGGTGTCCTGTTCTTTACCCAAACACCATAAAGCCATAAATGTGTCTAGGACCTGAGATACCAGCCAGTGCCATATGGTGAATATCAACTACACATCAATCTACAAAGACAACCCTCACGATAAGGAAGGGTAACACATCAGGACACAGGTTTATTGAATGCTTTTCTTGATAAGTTAATTGAAAAATATTCAGAATTGAGAGTCCTCAGTGGTTGATACCTTTTAATGGCTAACTGAAAAGATGGTAACACATTGCAAGCTTTCGAGACTACTCAGGTCTCTTCATCAGGCATTGACTAATACAAAATCTGAAGAGACACATATTTATGCACAATACAGCACAGAAAAAATGCAATAGATGAGACAAGTGACGTGAAGCAGAATTATGATTATGGGAGAGGGAGAAACATAAATATAAACATTGGACCAGTTCATAGATAAGGAGTCCGGATGTTTTATTGTCCTCTGATTGGGGTCTCCTAATGTGTTGTGATGCCCCCACAAGGTCTTCGGAGCAAATTCCTTAACTGATGTAAAAAGACATAAATCCATGCGACACATTCATTCCAGCATTGAGAGTGTCAAAGGTCGTCATAAATTTATACTCACAGACTCTTCTCTCTCTCTGAGATGTGAAGTTACCTTTCAATACCAGTAACTTCATATCCCTGGTGTTGTGGTCCATCATACAAAAATGTTTTGCCACAAGTAGATCCATTCTTTTTTCTCTTATTGTGTGACGATGAGCATTCATCCTTGTTCTAAGCTTTTGCCCTGTCTCCCCCACATACAGACCCCAGTTGGACATTTAGTACAAATAATTAGGTACACCACATTAGATGTGATGCAGGTGAAAGTACCTGGGATCTTGTAGTCCTGATGTGAATTGGGGATCTTTATCTTGTCCGTGGTCATTATAGATGGACAGGTTTTACATTTTTTCTGGTTGCAATGAAAGGTTCCTCCAGCTGTTGGAGAGGACAGGGAGCTTCTGACAATGATGCTTCTTAGATTTGGGGGCTGCCTAAAGCACAGTAGTGGGGGGGTCTGGATTGTAATCGGGCATCTTTTTGTAGTAAAGGTTGTAATTTCCGTGCAGCTCCCCTTAGCACTTCCAGTTTTGGGTTGTAGGTGACTACTAGACTACAAATCTGGAAGTGCTATGGGGAGCTGCACGGAAATTACAACCTTTACTGCAAAAAGATGCCCGATTACAATCCATTTTTCCAGACCCCCCACTACTGTGCTTTAGACAGCCCGCAAATCTAAGAAGCATCATTGTCAGAAGCTCCCTGTCCTCTCCAACAGCTGCAGGAACCTTTACTTGCAACCAGAAAAAATGTAAAACCTGTCCATTTATAATGACCACGGACAAGATAAAGATCCCCAATTCACATCAGGACTACAAGATCCCAGGTACTTTCAGCTGCATTACATCTAATGTGGTGTACTTAATTATTTGTACTAAATGCCAACTGGGGGGTCTGTATGTGGGGGAGACAGGGCAAAAGCTTAGAACAAGGATGAATGCTCATCGTCACACAGTAAGAGAAAAAAGAATCGATCTACCTGTGGCAAAACATTTTTGTATGCCTGATCACAGCACCATGGATATGAAGTTACTGGTATTGAAAGGTAACGTCACATCTCAGAGAGAGAGAAGAGTCTGAGTATAAATTTATGATGACCTTTGACACTCTCAATGCTGGAATGAATGTGTCGCATGGATTTATGTCTTTTTACATCAGTTAAGGAATTTGCTCCGAAGACCTTGTGGAGGCATCACAACACATTAGGAGGCCCCAATCAGAGGACAATAAAACACCCGGACTCCTTATCTATGAACTGGTCCAATATTGATGTTTCTCCCTCCCCCATAATGATAATTCTGCTTCACGTCACTTGTCTCATCTATTGCATTTTTTCTGTGCTGTATTGTGCATAAATATGTGACTCTTCAGATTTTGTATTAGTCTATGCCTGATGAAGAGACCTGAGTAGTCTCGAAAGCTTGCAATGTGTTACCATCTTTTCAGTTAGCCATTAAAAGGTATCAACCACTGAGGACTCTCAATTCTGAATATTTTTCTATCTACTGGCTAACACGGTCCAAAGATATACGGTACATCTTTCCTGTGGAAAGACTTTGGGAATTTGCAACTTTTTTGTTTATTTTTATATTCCTTTCTTACTAGAACAGAAAGCATCTTCTAGACAGAATGTAAAATGGAGCTAGGCCTTATTATATGAGGTCACCTACTATATCATGTCATATTTTATACTAAATGGCAGAAACGATGTTTGCTCTAGTGCAAATTATAAAACTAGAAACTAGTACAATATTTTCTAGAATTAATATATTTGAACGTTAATTAAATGGTTTTTCAGGACTTAATAACCAATTCACAGGACAAGTCATCAATATCAGAACGGTGGGGGTCCGATAACCGGCATCTTCACCGATTCTCTGCTTGAGGGGTCATGATGGTTACAATGCTTTTATTATCCAACAGCCTCCGGCTTATGCAGGAGAGACTGTGTTAGGCCTCGCTCACACTGCCATACAGTCTCATGCGACAGAATTGGGATGATAATTCTCATCACATGCAGCTTAAAAGTCTGTCCGAGTGTAATCCGAGTGTCACCTGAGTGTGATCTGATTCTCTTGCATGAGAGAATCACAGCACAACTGTGGAGAAGATGGAGAACTTAATTTCTCCATCTTCTCCATTGTCTCTGTGATTGTATATCGGACTCGGATGTCATCTGAGTGCAGTCCGGTATTTCACATGCACCCATAGACTTGTATGGGTGCGCATTATCCTCCAAATATGGGATCCACTAGCAATATGCCTAATTATCATGAGAAAATCGCAGTTCTGCACTGCCCCATAGTATGACATTGGGTCGACTGCTACCAGATAAAAAAAAAATCCCTCAGCCATGTTATACGCCTGTGTGAGGGAGCCCTTAAGCAGACAGCAGATGTTGCGGTGTTAACTGTTACAACTCTGGATCGGGGTGTAGGTCCTCTCTAGATTTTACTGTATGATCTCTCTGGTTTATTTGTGTCTGTTATGCCGTGCTCACCAGGAGGCGGGGCTTCGGCCCCGACGTCACTCCTTCCGGTACGGCGGTCCCTCAGGGGTCCCCGTCGGGTGCGCACGCGCAACTCTCGTCCCCGGGCCTCCCCCTCCATGCCACGTTTGCGCTTGCGCGCTCCTGTCAGTGCTGTATAGGGCTTGGTCCTCTCTATGGTATTGGAGGTCCTGACCCGGAACCAGTAGTAGTCATGTGCTATATCAGACGACCTCCCCCTAGGGGAGGTGCCTGATTATTGTTGTGCTTCCTGGCTGGGTCAGCTGTGTCCCAGCCTGGCTGTGCGCTGTTCTCAGGTCCTCTGCTCTGTCTGCTATCCTGTGGTGCTCCTAGCACTTGCTCTGAACCCTTGTTGCTTCATGCTCAGTTGTGCCTCCTGGCACATCCTCTCGTATCCTGTCCCTTGTTTCTTGCTCCGCCGTGCCTCCTGGCATTCACTCTATTCCTGTGTTCTGTTACTTGCTACACGCCTTATGTGCCCACGTGTACCCGTCTAGCACTACCTTTTACTCAGCGCACTCCCGTGTACTCTCCTGTGTTCCCTAGTATCCTGCACCCTCCAGTCACACAGTCTCGTATCTCCTGTGAGCCGGCCGCCTGGTGCCAGCAGTCGTGGTATCGTATCCCCTGGGGCTTGCTCCTGACACTCCCTGTATAGGGGGTGGTCCTCACTAGGCTAGCTCGCCTTGGGAGGGTTGGTGCCGCGACCCAGAGGGTCCACTCCAGGAGTCGCTAACACTCCAACACTCTAACAGTGTCAGTGCTTCCTCGTATCCTCCAAGGTTGCTTTACTTCCCAGATAAATCAGTTCCTTCTCCCTCGATGTCTGAATGCAGATCATTCTGCTGAAAGCTGAAATCTACAACAGTCCTCTGCATTGTCCACCAGGAACAGCATCACAGAATTGGGTAATGCCTCTGCTGGGTATGGCAGCTCAGACCCATTCATGTGAATAGCATGCAGCAGCATCCTTACTTTTGATGCATAGGTCTCTCCCTGCACATGCATGAAAGGAGAGACCTGTCACTCAAGAGGAGCGGGCGGCACCCACGTTTTCAAGTAGTCAATAGGGTCCAAGTCAAAATTATATTCAACATAAAAACCAAATGTAAATGAGGGGGCAATTTTCTGATGACACATTCCTCTTAATAGAAGTAGAAAGCACAGATGGCAGAGGGGCTAGCAGCAATCTCATGTGCACCAGAGACTTGGTAACTCAAGGAATTCAAATGTCTTTTTGGCATAAAAGTATTGAAAAAACATGGCTACTTTCTTTCTGACGCAGCGCCACCAATACCCATAGGTTCGGAGTGGTATTGTAGCTCAGCTCCATTCACATCAATGGGGCTAAGTTACAATACCGTACATAGCCTATAGTCAGGGGTGGCACTGTTTTAGAAAGAAAGAAGCCATGTTTCTCTACTCTTGATACAAAGTAAACAAACACATGATATAAATATAATTTCTATTCTTACCGAGACATGAACTACATGGCGGCACTAATACAAACATTCTTATCCATATATTATTAGTCCTCACGCCCTTTGTGCTTTTCACGTGTTTGACATAAATCGTGGCATCACATTTATTGTTCTCGTGTCGGCGTATTTTTGGCGATATTAATACGGGTGATGTCATGGACTTCGATATATATTTTGGAGTTGATGTCAGGTAGAACAATGAATAAAAGACTTGAAAAACAGAAAGCCGAGCTGGGTCATTGTTATCCTGTCAACATGTTTAGGCTTCATCTATTATTGTATGCAAGAGAAAAATGACCACCGGTTGCTCGGTTCAGTAATTGAGTAGTCAACACCGAGATTCATCAACGCCAAGAAACCCCATTAGTTATTTCTCTGTAACACTCCAGAAAGCTGAAGAATCAGCCATGCTTTACAGATGGAGGTAAAAGTAAGGCTAATCGTCCCTCTCCGCTCAAACAGCGCTCAGAAATGTTCCTATCCTCTCGGTTTGCTCAGTATTGCATTTGTCAGAGCTGAACTTTGTGCTCCAGAGCTGCTGTTCCTTACTATTTATGATGAAAGGAAGGTTTAACCAATGTCAGGCATGGTGGAAGGTAGTGGGATTTATCTGTGGTCACCTTATATATTTATTGTACTCCCTTATATAACACCATCATATCCCGCAGCACTTTATAGACATCACTGTCCCCATTGGGGCTGACAATCTAGATTCCCTATCAGTATGTCTTTGGAGTGTGGGAGGAAACCGGAGAACCTGGAGGAAACCCACACAAACATGGGGAGAATGTACAAAGTCCTTGCAGATGTTGTCCTTGGTGGGTTTTGAATATAGGACAGCAAGACTGCAAAACTTCAGTGCTAACCTCTGAACCACCGTGCGGTATATATCAATAGAAATCTGGGGCAAGCACGCGCTCATGTCCCCTGCTCATTTTCCTTAAAGGGATTGCTTGGGACTTTTAGATTGATGACCTACCATTAGGATAGGTTATCAGTATCTAAATCAGTGGGGGTTCGACACTCTGCACCCTCGCCGATCATCTGTCCCCGATGCAGGCAGAAGCGCTCAGTTGCAAAACTTCGTAACACGGCTCTGTCAACTGTATAGCGGCTGCGGTCAGGTACTGCATATTCGCCCCATTCCAATCAAAAGGGGACAGATATACAATACCGTCCGTGATCACTATGCTGTGCAGCTCCATAACTGAGCACTTCTGCGTTCTGTTAACACCAGGAACAGCTGGTTGGCAGAAGTGCCAGGTGTCGCATCCCCACTGATCAGAGACTGACCTATCTTAACAACATGCCATCAATGTAGAAGTCCTGGAAAACCCCTTTACTGGTCACGAATTGCAAAAGTACAAGAGTAGAAGGAAAGCTGTTTTACGTTAACATGCAAGTTCTGGATTACAAGCTTGAGAAAGGTTGAAATGTTTGACGTAAAACAGTTTATTCTTCTACTGCGCTTGGACTGTAGTCCTCACTTGCTGGTATGGACCTTATCTGCAGATAGGTGAGGTGGTCCAAACCCATCATGTGAAGTACAACAAATCCAGTTACAATAAGGAGTAACTTAGAAGGACCTTACAGGTCACAAGGAGGACGTCATATCTGTGGATCACACTCTGCAGCGTTCGCTCCGTTCTTCCTCTGTTGGAACTTCTATATCCTGAATGAAAACACGTCAGGACATGTGCATTGGTGACCCGTACTTTATTTTTATGGATGGTGCATCTGCCATTGGGACCCACTGGTCTTTAAGGTTTTGTAGCAATCGCAGGCACGCGGGATGCAGTGACGAGATGGGAGCCGGAGTAAGCTTTAACTGTAACTTTTATATAGATATACATGTATTTCCCTTTAGGGCTATCTCGAGTAACCAGCAAGCTAACAAACGTTATTCTCGCAGGGATCAGAACAACAATACACAGGTAACACACTAATAACTGCCCGGTTAGGACCGATACCTATAAGGCCGCGGCGTGGCCAACTATGGGTCCAGAAACTATGATTATACAACTACGGCGTGTCACTTATCCTCCTCTGACGTCCGGCAGAGTGGTGTTTGATGTCTGTTCGACATCTTAGCCGCTGGGCACAGCCGACGAGGAGCTGTCGCAGGCTTCTGGCGCTCCTACGCCCAGGTGGAGCGAGGGCACAACAGGCCCCTGTAGAGTTCCTCTGCGTGCCTCCCGGGGATGACGATGTGGCGATGGTCGGGGCCCGGAGCGTGTAGGCCCCAGCTGCGGTCTGGAGTTGAACGATGCCGGCCGCGGAAGGCAGCAGGCAGGCCGCAGCCGAGGGCTGGAGTGGGCCGGCGGCAGCCGCGGACGGCAGCGGGTAGGCCGCAGCCGGGGACTCGAGTCGGACAGAGGCGGCTGCGGATGACCGCGGGTACGCCGCAACCGCGGGCTGGAGTTGGCAGGCGGCGGCGGGCGGCAGAGAGTAGACCGTGGGGTGGAGTCGGGCAGTGGCGGCCGCGAGCAGGCTGCAACCGCGGGCTGGAGTTGGGCAGTGTTGGCCGCAGACAGCAGCGGGTAGGCCGCAGCCGCGGACTGGAGTGATGGGGCGGGTGCGCGGTCGTTTGGTCGGCATCCCCCTCCTGGAACGCCTGGGGCTGTCTCCCTCCTGGCAGTTGTGGATCTCCCTCCGTCCTCTCAGGCTGTCGCTCACTTATGCGGGCTCTGGCTCCACCTAGACCTCCTGCTTCTTCTCTCCTGCTCTGTCGCGTGCCTCCTGCTGGCATCCTCAGCTCCTTTTATATTGGCTCCGCCCCCACTCCATCTGGAACTGTCTCTGGTTCGTCCTCTCAATATGTCCCCCGGAAACAGTCTCCCCAGGAACCTTAGTGACAGTCCCCTTGGTTCCGGTCCGGCTACACAGCGGGGACTCTCCCTTCTACAGTTTTGCTAGGATATTAGTAAAAGGCTTCGCCTTATACGTTATTACACAATTAAGATTACTTTTTATCTTTAGTATCTTTCTATTACCATAGTTTCTTTGCCGTTGCAGAGTAAGTTTTTTTTTCTATCTTTATTATCATATCTATGAATAATTAGGGGATTTTTAGGGACAGCTGGGGCCGGAGTGGACCTCGCAATTGTGCAGATATTTATGGTTCTGACCCATACGTGTGAAAGTGGTGGGTGTGGAGCCACTGGATGGGCTTACCCTGGAGGGGTGCAACTTAGCAGCTACCTGGTTTTCACTAGAGTCTCTGATGGTGAGGATAGGCTTGGGCCACTTGAGTAGCCACCGGGTGCCACTCCAGGGCAAGCCCAAAACCTGCAGCATCTAAACCAAGGGTCAGAGGCAAAAGGCCAGGTACAGAGGACAAAGACAGATGTGTTCTGACAGTCCGAGGTCAGGGTGGGCAGCACAGGATTAGACTATGAAGCTGGGGTCTGGAGCGGAGAGGTCAGACAAAACAAGAGTCCAAGCCGGGTCCTTAACAGGAGAATCCAAAAGAATATGCACCTTGACAGATTTCTAGAGACAGACTGCAACTAAGAACCTAAGTTCAGGCAAGGTTTGGATGGAAGAGCTACCTAATATACTGTATATATCCCCTGCTGGTATGGGATAGGCCAGGGATGAAAAATTCAGCAGGACAAAGCAGGGTTAACCGCATCTCCCTATAGCCAGGTGTAAACAGTAGGAGGAAGCAGCAGTGCTGGGAGTACTGCAAGAGGCAGTTCAGCGAGATGGCCTGACACAGAGAGGAGTAAAGCGGCAAACACAGTGAGTAGGATGCAACTGAGAAGGTGAGCGAGTTACTGGCATTACACTACGGTTAGCATGATTTTTCCTCTCTTTCGACGCGTTTTCCACCTGATGAAGTCGGATCCTCCGTCGAAACGCGTTGTGGTTTAACCCCATTTCTCGTCTGTGTCTCTTTCCTGCGCTCCTAAGACCATTTTTCATTTTCTCATCAATCCCTGATTGTAGGCTGGCTGTTTCATGGGTATTACTGCACCTGTGTAGCCGCCATCTTTATTTGGGTCCACTGAACCCTGATAAAGCATTTGTTTTGAGGCCTACGCGGGTAAGCGTCTCTGCCTTTTCCTGGTGTGTTTTGAATATCATGCAAACCCTGCAAAACACTGGTCGATCGCAATTCTTAGCGTTATGTCTAGGCAGGCGGTGTAGGAGTCATGTACTGCCCCCATTCAGACCCTGTATGATTTCAGCTCCCTTTACAACGCAGCTGTGTTGTGTCTGACCCTCCTAATAATGACCCCGCTGATACTTTGCTGGAATTTATTGGGTACATTGCATCCCTACCGCAACCTCCAACCTAAACCTGCAATGTACTGTACTGGTCTGGAGAATGACATAATGATGGGTCACAATGCTTTGGCCGCAGTACAGATACAAAGGAAAATACAAACATACAATACGCCTGGATTAAAAGCACGGGAGGAGAAAAATAGGGAAAAAAAAGGAGGAAAGGAAATTAACTCGAAATAGAAACAACAAGAAATTTAGCCAAGAAAAACTCAAAATGATCTATATAGGAAAATCTCAAGTTCTGCAGCCTGAACACACCAATAAAACATTCATGACAGTGGAACACTAAGGAGAAGGAATGAGGCAGAAAACCCCGCACAAGGGGAAACTCAAATAAACACGATAAATAAATATACGTGAAAGGACTGTGGGAAGGACAAACAGATTTATACGTGGAGCCTGGAGAAAACCTACACGATACAAGTCCCTATAGAAACACGGATCACTGCTTGCAATGCTATTCAGAATATGAAGAAATCTTGGCACCTTCATCGTGTCTCTGGGCCCAATGTATATATTGTATAGTTCAGGGCGCTGGTAAATGTCACATCTAGCACATAGTGTTCAAGCCGAGAAACCATGGAGGGCTGCAACGTGTGCCACTGTGCGCTACACGGCAAAGAAGCAGGGCCCAAAGGCAACGTACGAGTAAGAACCAAAGCTGATCCACTGCATACACGACCATCGGTGACCATTTATGGCCCAGGTACAAATTGTACAGAGACAGAATGATCTTTAAAAGGGATTGATACCGATGACTTATCCTTAAAATATGTCAGCAATACTTGGGAGTCCCCAACAATGAGATGTTGCCAGATCTTGCACTGTCCGGATGTAAACATTGTACGGAGAGGAACGAAAAAAAACCAGTTCTGTACAATACGTACCGCCCATGCCCAGATACTGCAAAAAAAAAAAAAAACTCACCCGCACCTCCATATAGTGTGAACAGGTGCAAGTTGCAATGACTGTATAATATACAAAAAAAGGACACAGCATATGCAAACACAGAAAACATGAGATCTAACCTACAATGTTGCTGAATAAAATGTACCTGTAAAAACTGAAGATTCTTAGCAAATAAATTGGGTAATTCATGTTTGCCCATCAACCACGGCAAGGTGACATGTTTAGGACGGCAGGACACATCAGAAGAAGGTCACCTTGCCATGGTTGATGGGCATACATGAATTGGCCAATTTATGCCCAGATACTGTAGCTCAGCTCCAATAGGCTCTGGAGCCGATCTGCTGCTCCCAAAGAGCAGCGCTACACAAAGTACAGAGCTGTGCTGTTCGTCTACGTACAGTGTAGTAGCAGGTAACAGCTGATCGGTGGTGCAGTCGGGTGTCGGCAACCACCGATCTGATACTGATAATATGTCTTAAAAATAGGTCAACAATATCAAGGTAGAGAAGAACCCCTTTAAATTACATGGGTTGTCCAGGCTTGAGGTTCAAGTCTGCAGTCATTCTTTGTAACTGCATACTTGTGACTTCTCACATCGTACAGTCAGGATTCCCCAATGCCGGCGCTGGGAGCAGACAACCTTGACTGCAAGTATGCAATTTTCAAAGTTTGACTAGACGTGTGTGGCCTCACTCAACATTAGTGAATTGGGCAAGGCCCGAGACATCTAGTGGGAATGTGGCTGGAAGTGTGCAAATTGCATATTTGTGGTCACATGACAACTCGGCGCCGAAACACCACCAGAAAATCATGACAGTGCGCACTGTGAGGATTCACAAGTCAGCCGTCACAAAGAGCTTCACACCTAGACTAACCCTTTAATCATTCTATCCTCCTACGGCATGCATATTGTCAGCAGCACATCCCTTATTTATATTGGGTGATGAGCTGCCGACAATAATGACAATAAATTAACCGCCTGCGGCAATGACCCAAAGAGATAATCGAGTGCTTGGCTGATGGGTGGATTATTTATGAGGCTCGATGTTGGGAACGAGCTTCCTAATGAACACTCATTTGCTGATTATTGGACTAATATCTAATGTGTATGGGGGTCCCTGATTGTTGAGGGAGTTAAGGATCCGGTATGTCGGACTGCCAATCATTTTGCTCTTTAGAGATAAGCTGCCACCAGAGAGGTCAGTCGGCGACACTCTTGTAGACGCTCATACTGTATACAGGAGAGAAGGGCGAGAGAGCGATCTAATGTGTATGGGGGGCTTTTGATACAAAGAATAGCACATAAGAGCCCCTCCGGGCCCTGCATTAGGTATTACACAGCATATCAGTTTTTCCAGTAGTGTCCTTTATAGCGGACCTGCCTGACACTGGATGCTGCCCTATTTCTCAGCACCATGCTATAGTTGGGAGGGCGCTGGGCGGAAGCGCGGTATTATTAGGTACATGATGCCGCAGCATTGCCGAGTGTGACATCCCATAATATCGGTATCTGTCTCGCAGGTCAGATACTGGAGCTCTGCAGACATCACAAACAAGGGTGTTATCTCAACACATAACTGCACTCAGCACCTTCACTTGGGTGCAATGCTCGCACAACAGCCGCACCCATGATTTCCTGCTGCCATGTGAGACCAGCATCTGCATGAACGCTAGATTTACATGTGGGTTTCTTTTTTTTACATATGATTTCACTGACAACATTTGTCTAAAATCTGAGGTATCGTGCGACATTGCTCTTGATGAAATAGCTTCTACTTTACCTGGGCTAAGGAAACAATATATGACTGGTTAGCAATTAACGGAGGTGTGTAAAAGGGTTGCCCGGCCTTACGGTACAAGCCTGCAGTCACTCTACGGGACTGCAGACTTGTGAATCCTCACATCGCAAGCACTGTGTGCTGTCAGGATTCTCCAGTGGCGCCGCAAGTATGTGACTTGCATACATACATGCCGACTAGACGTGTGCGGCCTCACTCGCTGCACACGTCTAGTTGGAATGTGGCCGGAAGTATGAAAATGGCAAATGGTCGCCCGCTGATGGCAGACTTGTACCTCAAGGACGTACGACAGCTTTAAGGCAGTGTGCCCACAGTAGCGTTTTTTTTAAGCGTTTTCGAAGCATTTTTAGGGGTCAAACAGCGTCAAAAACGCTTAAGGGTGTGTGCAGACGCTGCGGAATCCGCTGCGGATTAATCCGCACGGATTTTGCAAAAACCGCAGATAAACCGCAGGTCAAAAGACCTGCGGATTATCTGCGGTTTAGCCTGCGGTTTGGTCCTGCGGATTCACCATCTCCACAATGGAGGAGATAATAATAATAATATAATAATAATAATAAATTTTATTTTTATAGCGCCGACATATTCCGCAGCACTTTACATTTCAGAGGGGATTTGTACAGTCAATAGACATTACAGCATAACAATAATCACATACAGTAGATTATAACAAATACCAAGAGGAGTGAGGGCCCTGCTCGCAAGCTTACAGTCTATGAGGAAAGAGGTAGACACGAAAGGTGGGTGGTAACAGTTGCCCTGATTGTATGGACCAGCCATAATGTTAAGTGTGTAACAGTACAGACACAGAGGGCTAATGGATACATAAAGCATGTGGGAACATGATGCTGGGAACCTGGTTATGGTAAAACTTTTGGCTGTGCCACACAGGGATAGGTTAGGTTAATGTGTTGAGGCGATAGGCCAGTCTGAATAAATGCGTTTTCAGGACACGCTTAAAATTGTGGGGATTGGGGACTAATCGTATTGACCTGGGAAGTGCATTCCAAAGAATTGGCGCGGCACGTGTAAAGTCTTGGAGACGGGAGTGGGAGGTTCTGACTATTGAGGATACTAACCTCAGGTCATCAGCAGAGCGGAGGGCGCGGGTAGGGTGGTATACTGAAACAAGGGAGGAGATGTAGGGTGGTGCTGAGCCATGGAGGGCTTTGTGGGTGAGGGTAATAAGTTTATACTGAATTCTGGAGTGGATGGGTAGCCAGTGTAATGACTGGCACAAGGTAGAGGCATCGGTGTAACGATTGGTGAGGAATATGATCCTGGCTGCAGCATTCAAGACAGATTGGAGAGGGGAGAGTTTGGTAAGAGGGAGACCGATTAGAAGAGAGTTACAATAGTCGAGACGAGAATGAATAAGAGAAACAGTAAGAGTTTTTGCAGAGTCAAAATGGTTGAGGAGGTAAAAGTGGCTGGGACCCTAGGAGGTAGCGACCATGCTATTTTAGAATTTTGGATAACTAGAGGCGGAAGACCTGTGAAGACTCAGACATCAAGGTTAGATTTCAGAAAGGCAGATTTTAAGGGATTCAGAAAGAGAATTGGAGGGATCCAATGGCTGGATATCCTTAAAGACAAAAATGTCCAGGAAGGATGGGAAATCTTGAAAAATGAAATTCTCAAAGCACAGTTGTTAACAATTCCGAAAAGAGGGAAGAATAGGAAGCAGTTAAGGAAACCAGGATGGATGAACACAGAACTTAAGCACATGCTAAAAAGGAAGAAAAAAATGTTTATAAAATGGAAAGAGGGAGGCATATCTAAAGAAGAATATAATGCTGTCTGCAGAACCTGCAGGGCACAAATCAGATTAACTAAAGCTGAAAATGAATTGAGGCTTGCAAGAGATGTCAAAAGCAATAATAAAGGATTTTGGGGATATGTCAAAAGTAAAAGAAAAGTCAAAGATGCTATAGGATTTTTACAGGATGAAAATGATGAAATGGTAAGACAGGATGTTGAGAAGGCTGAACTTTTAAATTCCTATTTTGCATCTGTTTTCTCTCAGAAAGGAAATGTAACATCAACTGTTATTCACTGTCCTATTAAGGGAATAGAAGAATCCAGGATATCTATAAACAGAAAGATAGTGAGGAAACACTTAGCTAGCCTAAATGAATTCAAGTCTCCAGGTCCAGATGAATTACACCCCAGAGTACTGAAGGAGATAGCAGAAGAAATTTTTGAACCCCTCTCTATAATCTTTGAAAATTCTTGGAGAACAGGAGAAGTGCCAGAAGACTGGAGAAGAGCAAATGTTGTTCCTATCTTCAAAAAGGGGAAGAAGGTGGACCCAGGTAACTATAGGCCGGTGAGTCTGACTTCTATACCAGGAAAGATCTTTGAACAAATTATTAAACAACATGTATGTCAATACCTGGATAAGAATGAAGTGATTAAACAGAGTCAGCATGGGTTTGTAACTAATAAGTCATGTCAGACTAACTTAATTTCCTTCTATGACGGTATCACTGATTGGGTGGATCAAGGAAATGCTGTAGATATAGTATATCTTGACTTCAGCAAAGCATTTGACAAAGTCTCTCATACAATCCTTATTGAAAAAATGATTAAGTATGGAATGGACAAGGCAACTGTTAGGTGGATTCATAACTGGCTTAGTGATCGGACCCAAAGAGTGGTCGTAAATGGCTGCACATCCAGTTGGAAGAATGTCTCAAGTGGGGTACCACAGGGCTCTGTCCTGGGCCCTGTATTGTTCAACATCTTTATCAACGATTTAGATGAAGGAATTGAGGGTAAACTGATTAAATTTGCTGATGACACAAAGCTAGGAGGGATAGCTAATACTAGAGAAGAGAGAGAGAGGATTCAAAAAGATTTAAATAAACTGGAGAAGTGGGCAGCAACTAACAGAATGATTTTTAACAGGGAGAAATGCAAAGTACTACATCTGGGCAATAAAAATGGAAAAAACATATATAGAATGGGAGGAATAGGGCTAAGTGACAGCACATGTGAAAAAGACTTGGGTATACTAATAGATCACAGACTGAATATGAGTCAACAGTGTGATGCAGCAGCAAAAAAGGCAAATGCAATTCTAGGATGTATTAACAGAAGCATACAGTCTAGATCACGTGAAGTCATTATTTCCCTCTACTCCTCTTTGGTCAGACCTCATCTGGAATATTGTGTCCAGTTTTGGGCACCACATTTTAAAAAAGACATCAACAAACTGGAGCAAGTTCAGAAAAGAGCGACCAGAATGGTGACCGGTCTGCAAACCCTGTCTTATGAGGAAAGGTTGCAGGATTTGGGAATGTTTAGTTTGCAAAAGAGAAGACTGAGAGGAGACTTAATAGCTGTCTACAAATATCTAAAGGGCTGTCACATTGTAGAAGGATCAACTTTATTCTCATTTGCACAAGGAAAGACTAGAAGCAATGGGATGAAACTGAATGGGAGGAGACACAGATTAGATATTAGAAAAAACTTTTTGACAGTTAGAGTGATCAATGAGTGGAACAGGCTGCCACGAGAAGTGGTGAGTTCTCCTTCAATGGAAGTCTTCAAACAGAGGCTGGACAGACATCTGACTGGGATGATTTAGCGAATCCTGCTTTGAGCAGGGGGTTGGACCAGATGGCCCAGGAGGTCCCTTCCAACTCTACGATTCTATGATTCTAAGTAAGAAAAGGTCGAATTCTAGAAATGTTTTTGAGGTGCAGATGACAAGAGCGAGCCAGTGATCGAATGTGGGGGGCAAAGGAAAGCTCGGAATCAAGTATGACTCCAAGACAGCGGGCATGTTGCTGGGGAGTAATAGTGGAACCACACACGGAAATGGCAATGTCGGGTATAGGTACATTAGTAGCGGGAGGAAACACCAGGAGTTCAGTCTTTGACAGGTTCAGTTTCAGATATAGTGAAGACATGATATTAGACACAGCGTTTAGACAATCGCCAGTGTTTTCTAGAAAGGCTGGCGTGATGTCAGGAGAAGAAGCGTATAATTGGGTGTCATCAGCATAGAGATGGTACTGGAAACCAAATCTACTGATTGTTTGACCAATAGGGGCAGTGTACAAGGAGAAGAGGAGGGGGCCTAGAACCGATCCTTGAGGAACCCCAACAGTAAGGGGAAGGTGAGAGGAGGAGGAACCGGCAAAAGAAACAGTAAAGGAGCGGTCGGAGAGATAGGAGGAGAACCAGGAGAGAACGGTGTCCTTGAGGCCAATGGAATGGAGCATAGTGAGGAGGAGCTGATGATCCACAGTGTCGAATGCTGCAGAGAGATCCAAGAGAATTAGCATGGAGTAATGACCATTTGATTTAGCTGTTAGCAGATCATTAGAGACTTTAGTGAGGGCAGTTTCAGTGGAGTGTAAAGAGCGGAAACCGGATTGGAGAGGGTCCAGAACAGAGTTTTCTGAGAGATAGCGGATAAGACGGGAGTGGACCAGGCGTTCCAGGAGTTTAGAGATGAAGGGAAGATTAGAGACAGGTCTATAGTTAGCGGCACAGTTTTGGTTGAGGGATGGTTTTTTAAGTAGTGGATGTATGATGGCATGCTTAAATGAGGAGGGAAAAATACCAGAAGAGAGAGAGAGGTTAAATATTTTAGTTAGGTGAGGGGTGACAGCAGGGGAAAGGGACTGGAGGAGATGTGACGGAAATGGGTCACTGGTGCAAGTAGTTGGGCGAGAAGATGCAAGGAGCCTGCTTACTTCTTCTTCTGTGACTGGTTCAAAATCAGAGAGTGAGTTAGATGCAGTGGGGGAGGGAGGACAGTGCATGGTATGAGGGGATTTGGAGATAATTTCCTGTCGGATCTGGTCAATTTTTTCTTTGAAGTAATTGGCCAGATCGTCAGCTCGGAGCTCCGTGGTTGGGGCCTGTACTAGATAGGAACCCGCTGCGGATTCCGCAGAAAGAATTGACATGTCACTTCTTTCTGCGGTTTCAAAACCGCAGCAAATCCGCGCGGATTTTTCCGCAACGTCTACACAGCGTTTTTTTTTTTTACCATTCATTTGAATGGTACTGTACACCGCAGCTAAAACTGCTGCGGGTCCGCAGCGGCCAAAAACGCTGCAGAAAAGCAGCGGAATCCGCAGCGTGTGCACATACCCTAAAAGAAGCATCCCAATCATTTTAATGCTTTTTGGCCTTTTTGTGCCAATGGATGCGTTTTTTACCGCTAAGGAAACACTTAGCGGCTAAAAACGCAGCATGTTCATTAATTTTGCAGCTTAGTCCGCGTTTTTAGCTACTTCCTATGGTCCAGAAGACGCGCGGAAAAAAACGCATCAAAACCGCGCGTTTTCTGGGAAGGAGTCCGGTTTTGTGTCAGGTTTCAAACGCCACTGTGGGCACATAGACTAAATCTCTTTCAGCAAATTTTCATTTTTGCATTTTCAATTGCCATAACTTTTTTTTTTTTTAATTTTTGTTCAATATAGTTGTATGAGGACTTGCTTTTGGCGAGAGAAGTTGTAGCTTGGAACGGAACCATTCACTTATATACATATGTGCTGAAACACGGGAAAGGATAACAAACATTTTTTTTGGGCTTTTGTTTTCACGATGTCAATTGTTCGGGAAAAATTTGCTGAGGTCACCAACAATCTACTAGGGGAACACGTAGCAGCAAGTGTGTAATTCCCCTGCAGTGCCCCCTACAGGAGAAAGAAAGCATTGCATAGTATGCAGGTAACGTGGCCAAAGGTTGCTATATGATACGGCCATAATGCAAGTCAATGGGGTCACACTGCGACTCACAATTACTGCGACAAGGAAGGCACAAAAAAAATCTGACTTTTCGTGACTTAGGTACCTGGTGGGTTCAGGTTCCATCATATACAACAATGACAGATCAAATGCAAATTCCAAATATCCGTATAACAGATGCATGCCTAATGTCTAGCCACACCATGACAATCCAGGGCGAGTGCCCGCTAGCGCCCATCTCTGCTGTTTAAGTAGTTAGCCGCCATGGTCAATTTCTGACCGCGCCATTAAACTGGTTTAACATGCAATAGCTGACTTATTGCAGCGGAGGACCTTTACTTTTTCGGTTATCACACCTTCCCCAAAAAAGATGTAAAGAGAAGCCAACAAAATGTAGTTCTGCTCCAGAAGATCGCCATTTGAGCGCTTCTTGTTTGCAGGATGAGTTGCAGTTTTGAATGACACCATTCATTTTACCCCCAAAAAGTGGTAAAATAACAGCAATTCCTCCATCCTGTATTTTGGGTTGTGTTTTCAGTGCATTGATTGTGCGGTAAATCCCTTTACTCTGAACCAGTGATTCCTGCCTTTATTACTGCACAAGATGCCCCCAAAACTATGATTTCCTCTATTGGGAAACCCCTAAAAGCATTTCTGCCTCCAAAAAGATTGCTAGCTCAGACATGATTATTAGTGATGAGCGAACGCGCTGGGATAAGGTGTTATCTGCTCGGGTGCTAACCGAGTGTCTTCGGCGGGCTCGAAAAATATGCTCGAGTCCCCGCGGCTGCATGTCTCACAGCTGTTCGACACATGCAGGGATCGCCTGTTTGCTAGAAAATCCCTGCATGTGTTGAAGCTGACATCCGCGAGACATGCAGACGTGAACACTTTTCGAGCACGCCGAAGACACTCGGTCAGCACCGGAGCATGCTCAGATAACACCTTGTCCCAGCATGTTCGCTCATCACTAATGATTATTACTTTGAAGGAATTTGCTTTTGCTATTGTAAAAGTGACAGATCTTGTAGTTCCTTTATTCTGGGAATCCCCGGGATCCTGAGAAAACTACAATATATTTGTCCTGTAATTTTTTTTTTTTTATTATTATTTTGCCAGCAGAGTTGCCGTTCCTTCTCCCATCCAAGACGGAGCCGTGTAAGCAGCCGGCACAATCCTTTACTCACCTTGTTCTCTATCTGTTCCAATATAGTTGATGACTGTATTTAGGATATCCGTAAATGCCGCTCTGGTGACGAGACATGGATTTTCCCTAAAAAATACAAATAATTAAAAAAGGTTTTAAAACCTAAAATCCCGACATTTGCAGCTAAAGAGCACATGTTTTGGAACGATGGCAGAATCTAAATGTGAGGCTGAATTGGTTTTCCTTCCCCCCGTGGCCATGAAATAAATACATAAATCTGCATTGATCGGCTCCCGGCGGTTAGTGACATACTGTATTATTCAGTGTAATTCAATCTGGGCCCAGCGCATATGATTCTGATCAGGACACAAGCTGCAGAACTAAACCAGCAACGGAAAATCACATTATTCTCGTAATGAGCCGCACCGCCATTCATGACACACAACGGAGAACATCGGCTGGTTTATTTAAACAATCTGAAAAAATTAACTGTGAACGAGGTTCTTCGGGTCTTAAAGGGATTGTCCACAGGATAGGTGATCTCAGATAGCTGGAGGCCGTGCTGATCATCAGGATCGAGATCCAGAAATGAACAGTACGAGTTGCTGCTTCAGGCACCGCCGCTGAGCCTGCTTAAAGGGAATCTGTAAATTGGCTTTTGTTATGTATTCTGGGAGCAGCATGATGTAGAGGAGGACAGTCTGATTCCAACAATGTGTCACTTACTGGGGTGTGATTTGCTGTTTCGATAAAATCAGTTTTATCAGCAGGAGATTATCACTACAGGACTAGGTGTCTCAAGTCTCCAAGTCCAACCCCGCCCCCACCACTGATTGGCAGCTGTAGATTTACAGTGAACAAAAAAAAGCAGCCAGCAGTCAATCAGTGGTGTGGGCGGGGTTCAGAGTTCTGCTAGATCTGCAGCAGATAAAACAGAGATTCTATCACAACTGCTGCACCCAGTAAACTAAGTGACACGTCGCTGGAATCAGGGTCTCCGCCACTACATCATGCTGCTTTCAGATTATATAATCTGCTAACAGAATCCCTTTAAACGTTGGATTCCAACAGAGAGGAGGAGTTTAATGCAATTTCTCATAATCATAAACAGGCAAAATTGCTAAATCAAGCAACTTTAAAGTGTACCTTATATTAAAAATCTTCTCCATCCTCAAGAATTGCGAAATTTTCAATTCTATTTTGTAGTACTTGATGCCTAGGTTACCGGCCACCTCTGCAGTCTATCAGAGATTCCTTAGCAAGGAGCACAGCACTTACAAGCTCTTTGTTACCAAGAGTGCTCTGTAGCTGGCCTGACGGTCCGATCTGGGAGCTACACTGCGCCTACACCCCTCCAAAGCTGCTTCTACTTGCAGCATAGGAGAGCACTCAGTTTGCACCAACGGCTCTGCCACGAAGCTGGCCCGAACAGTTATTCTTCAGGAGCACAAAGTCCCCCTGGCAAGAAGGAAGTCGGGAGGAAGAGGAGCGGCGTGCTCCTGATGAGAGACAATAAAAATAACTCTTTAAATGAAGCAATGGTCGAGCATGCTCCATCACTTCTTTCAACGGAGAGGCACAAAAACTAAAGATAAACGTCAGATTCAGGAGAACACGGGCATTTATACCAGGTCAAACGAAATCGAACTTGGAGGCAACTCTTGTGTGGTTGCAGAAGTTTTACGAATCTGGAGTTCTGGACTATAGAAACCATATTATGCCATATTATAACTATGAGACATCGCATTACCCAAAACCTCCACACCTCTGTTCTATTCATTGTCTATGGGACTGCTGAAAACAGCGCAGTACAGTGGTGTGTGATCTCCAGCAGTCAATGAAAAGAGTGGAGGTACACATGCTCGCAATCAATAAGTTTATGGGATAGCTGATATATTTGGTACAACCCCTTTAAATATGGCTAAACCTCTAGAACATACACAGTCCATGTACAAGAGAGTAACTGTTTCTGTATGGAAACCGCCATTTAAAAAAAAGAAAAATAAAAAAAATAATTCTGTCTTGGATAGAAAGTTAGAAAACGCTACAAATTACTATATCAGGGCATTTGTCTTCATTCCTGTTAAAAAACAAAAAAAATTACATGTAAGTGGCTCCCAAACCAACGTATTTCCTCAGTCTATTTGCCTGACTTTAGAGGAAAAGATAACAAAAAGTACACATTTGGAGTACAGATGATGGCAGTGATGGGTCCGCTCCCGTCTCCTCCTCCGAGGGTTTGTGCCTATGAGAACATCTCCTGCAGCAGCTTAACCCCTGATAAAGGGCTCTTTCAGACATCCATGATAATCAGTCTGATCTCGGATCACAATGAACGGACGTGGCAGTGCATCTACCGACCTGAGCGTGACAGCCTCATAGAAATATATGAAGATGTTATGCTCGGGATTGGTCGACGCGAGACCAGTCCGTGCATTGTGCTCTGAGATCAGACTGACGATCGCGGAGATCTGAAAGAGCCCTTAGTGAGGCACAGATGCTGAGCCTATGTGATGACTCTTTCATTGCCATCATCTGTACTCCAAACGAGTACCATCTGATATTAATGCAGATAATGGTCAGCAAGTAGACTGGAAAAAGCTGTGGTTTGGAAGTCACTTACATAACGTTTAGTTACTCTTTAAGAATACTACTGTGAGGCTAGTCACTACTTGCAGACAAGCCATGAAGCTTGGGTAGTCAAGAGGTCCGTGGTCAGATACCAAGAGGGCTCGTTATATACAATGTGGTAAGGCAAAGGCGTAGTTGTAACGGGCTGGGTTGTGGAACCACCGTGCTGTGGGCCAAAGGGAGCCTGGAGGGGCGTGATTAAGTGAATACCCGACTCTTTGCTAGAACCCCTTATGGTGGGCTTAGACTTGGCTCAGGATGGACACCAGGATGGACCTTGGATGCACGGCAGCTGACCCTCAAAGGGGCAGAAAGGTGTAATAGCAGGTGTAGACAGGTACTGGCGGACAAGGCTGATATACAGGCAGCTACTGGTAGGCATGGCTGATATGAAGGCAGGCAGATGCTGATGGGTACAGCTGATGTACAGACAGGCAGTTGTTAGCAGACACGGCTGATATGCAGGAAGGTGCTGGCGGGCACAACTTGAATACAGGAAAATACGGCAAGTACGGGTAGACAGGTACAGGACAGGTAAACTGACTGGCATGTACAGGGAACCTGAGAACCAACAATCATGCAGACTACTGACATAACATGTTGATCAGGCACCTCCCAACAGGTGGAGATGCCTTAAATAATAACTGTCTCAGCCATTGGCTGGGGACACTTTAAGACGGAGCGCAATGTCCCTTTAAGAGACCAGGATCCCATTTAAGTGCCCGGGGATCTGTGAGCAGTGCGAAGATCCCTGGCAGCAGAGGAAGGGGGAGGTGTGGGAGTGGGCATCCCTGCTGGGGGAGGAAAGAAGCATGCAGGGATGCGGACACTACAGTGTCGGGTCACAGTCTGAGGTCAGAATTCCAGGAAGGCAGTGGATCAAGACAAAAGGGCTAGGCAAAGGTAATGTCCAAGGTCGGGAAGCAAAGATCAAATACAGGAACATAGAAAACAGAGCACGTGTACACCATTTGGAAGCAGAGCCAGCTAAATAGCCAGGTATTCACTCGAATAGCAGACACATGGACAAAGTCCTGGCCCTGATCGGATGGCTGAACTGTCACTCAACCTACTGACAGCTCAGCAAGCCCCAGCCTCTGATTGGACGTCTGAACTATCATTATACTGACAGCTCAACATGTCCTAGATTGGATGGCTGCACTGTCACTAACTGCTCCCAGAAACAGCGATAGGTGGAATGGTGAAAACTAAGTGAAAACTGTCGACAGATATAGATCAAAGAGATTATTAAAGGGCCTGTTATTTGCCCTATTTTAGTCTTCTATCCAGGTAACTCATTCCATAAGAGCTGGGCTGCAATACCAGATGCAGTCCATGTATAAGGTTGGCGCTGTTTTGGGAAAAAAATATATATTTTTTTTTCCAAGACTGACAGAATAAAATTTTGCAACATGATAGTGGATGAAAAGTGAAGGATTTCTATCTCCAAATTATTTTTTATGGTGTATTTCAATATTGTGAACAGTTGATTACTGTGCCTCTCCCGTAATGAATGGGAAGCATTGCTCTGTCTACAGATGTACCGTGCATAAGAAATGTTTACATCTACGTTACTGAATAAACAAGTATATGGAGGAGTCATTCTCTGTGCACGGCTCTGTTCTCGGGGGACACTGCTGGAACATATGACGCTGCGCTCCAGCACCCGCTCTTGTTTGCGATGTTTGGTCACAGTCATGAGAAGATGAGGAATCCGTAAAGTTATGGTATGTACAGAGGCCGAGCTACTAAAAAAACGCCCCATGGCAGGGACTAAGATGATGCTCACACCAAATTTTAGCATTGAACAGAAAGGAACTGTTTTTTTTGTAATGAAATGAAGTATTTCTCCCAGAAAATTATTGCAATTAGACAGGTTTTGTTATACACATTTATTTTCTTTGTATTGGAACAGCATTAAAAAAATGGAGAAAAAAAAAAGCAGCAAATTGGACAGAATTTTACACAAAACCCCAAAAATAGGGAGGATAAAATTGGTGACATCCTCAACTTAATATTTGGTTGCCCACCCTTTGGAATAAATAATTGCAATCAATTGCTTCCTATAACAAGCTTCTTACACGTCTCAACTGGAATTTTGGACCGCTCTTCTTTGGCAAACTGCTCCAGGTCTCTTAGGCTGGTTTCACATTAGCGTTTACGGCCACAGCGTCGGGCTGCGCACGGCCGCCGCTAAGCCCCGCCCACTGCCACGACTCCACCGGTAGCTCCGCCTGCTGCAATTTGGTTGCGCTCGGCGCACCGTCAAAAGGATGCAGGCGTCGCCAAACGCATACTGCGCACGGCCTGTGTCCACAGTGATAAAGATAGGGGACGCATGACGCATGCAGCGTCATTCGCCCGGAGGTGGAGCTACCGGCTGAGGCGCGGCAGGGGGCGGGGCTTAGCGGCGGCCGTGCGCAGCCCGACGCTGCGGCCGTAAACGCTAATGTGAAACCGGCCTTACTATTTGAAGGGCGCCTTCACCCAGCAGCAATTTTAAGATCTCTTCACAGTTGTTCAATGGGATTTAGATACGGACTCATTGATGACCACTTCAGAACACTCCAGTGCTCTGTTTGTCGTTTCGATCACCTGTTACTTGCCACAGGTGAGTTAGAAAGAGCATTACAAGCTTGAAACAGAGTTGTTAACGCACATTTTTTGTCTGGCCCATTATTGGAAAATACTTTAATTTTCTGGAATATTTTCAAGGGTGACAACACTTTTCAGCCATGACTGTATTAAAGTAATGGAATCCGGTAATAGACTTGCATTAATGGGGTTGTCTACTTTTCTTTAACACATAAAGGGAATCTGTCAGCACAATTTTACGTACTGAAGTAATGGTATAGCTGTGTAAGTGATTGTCCCACAATAAAATTATCCTTTTTTTTGTTTTTTTTAAAGAGATCGGAGCAATTTAGAGTTGAAGCCACATGCAAGTCAGGCCAGAAGTGCACTGAAGGTGTGTCAATGCACTTGGAAAAGGATGCACAAGTGTACTCACACGCCCTAATGCAGTTTCAACATGATTTACTTAGCTTTTACAATACTTTTTTCATAACTGTCGGATCTCTACAAAAAAATATATAATTGTTATTGGAAAATTAGGTTCTAAAAGAGAACACATCTCCATCATGTGGTGCTGCAAAGGGCATGATGTTGGGGCCTACGGCTCCATAGTGCGGAGGCAGAGTGCCCACAAGTGATGTCGTAGAGGCGCCTTAACATGTCTGCAATTTGTATATACTGTACAGGACCTTAAGGCCCTATGCA
Source organism: Dendrobates tinctorius (assembly GCF_039654945.1). NCBI lineage: Eukaryota > Metazoa > Chordata > Amphibia > Anura > Dendrobatidae > Dendrobates > Dendrobates tinctorius. The sequence goes on from NW_027361868.1 coordinate 17,586,983, forward strand.
CATTGGCAGAGGCGGCCGACCATCTGATATACAGTGTATGAAATTTATTGGAGTCTTCTGACTCTCCTTGAACAGACCCAAAGAAGGATCTGACTGCGTAAATTTTCACACCCAATTCTTTTATTCTCAGTATAACAAGTCACCACCATCAGTGGGGTCCGGCAGAGGCACATTCCCCATTGACCTGCGTTCCTGTGTACGTGAGAGTTGGTGGAAATGACATCGTTTCAGGATAAGCTCCTTTTTGGGAGAGTATTTTGGAAGGAGTTTTTTTATTTACTGGGAAACAAATTTTGTTTTCTTCAAGTGTTTTTTTTTGCAGCACTTTGATGTAACACTGCCAAGTTCAAAAGTGAATTGAAAAAAAATATTCTCAAAAAACTCCTTGTTTGAACAGTGAAGAGGATTAACGTTGAAATAAATAGGAAGAGTCTTTCAAAGAGTTTTTTTTTTATGTCATTCTTTGGGGGGGGGGGGGGATCGGATTTACTCACAAAACTCCTACTGCATATAGCCTTACTGTGAGTGAAACCTACAAGGTAGGATATCATAGATGACATCACACCCTGCAGACAATGTGATGACATCACACCCAGCCCAAACAATGCGAACATCACACCCGGCACAGAAAATGCGATGACATCACACCCAGAACAGACAATGTGATATCACACCCAGAACAGAATGTGATGACATCACACCCAGAACAGACAATGCCATGACATCACACCCAACGCGATGACATCACACCCAGCACAGAAAATGCGATGACATCACACCCAGCACAGAAAATGCGATGACATCACACCCAACACAGACAATGCGATGACATCACACCTGGCACAGAAAATGCGATGACATCACACCCAGCACAGACAATGTGATATCTGTGACGAGCGTCAGCTTACGCTGAGTCGTTTTTCTTTAGAGTGGACCCTCTGGGTCGTGGCACCCACCCACCTAGGGCGAGCTGACCTTGTGAGGAACCACCCCCTATACAGGGAGTGTCAGGGGCAAGACCAAGGGGGTGAGCCACCACGACTGCTGGCACCAGACGGCCGGCTCAAGTAGACACTGGATACGAGTGTCTGACGACAAGGACGAGCAGGAAGCAAGACAAGACAAAACGTAAGTTAAAGGTATCTTCATTAAGACAACTTCAGGATAACATGTAGTGCAAAAAACGTGAGAACAAGCAAACACGGCAAGGTGCGTGCCATGGTAGAATCATAGAACTGTAGAGTTGGAAGGGACCTCCTGGGCCATCTGGTCCAACCCCCTGCTCAAAGCAGGATTCGCTAAATCATCCCAGTCAGATGTCTGTCCAGCCTCTGTTTGAAGACTTCCATTGAAGGAGAACTCACCACTTCTCGTGGCAGCCTGTTCCACTCATTGATCACTCTAACTGTCAAAAAGTTTTTTCTAATATCTAATCTGTGTCTCAGGTACGTGCCAGGTGGCACGCCTGGGTACAGGTAAAGGTACAATGGCATCGGACTCCGGACCGCTGGCGATGATCGACATGATCAAGGCATCAGGCTGCGATCAGCAGCTCCGGACATCAGGCCGCAGTTATCAGGCTTACGATCTCTGGCAGCGATCGGCAGGTTCCGGGCATCCGTGCAGAGAGACATGCCAGGGTCAGGTTCAAGGCAGAGTCCTGCGCGTGCAGAGAGACACGCCAGGGTCAGGTTCAAGGCAGAGTCCTGCACGTGCAGAGAGACATGCCAGGGTCAGGTTCAAGGCAGAGTCCTGCGCATGCAGAGAGACACGCCAGGGTCAGGTTCAAGGCAGAGTCCTGCGCGTGCAGAGAGACATGCCAGGGTCAGGGTTAAAAGCAGAGTCCTGGCTAGGACCTGTGCGTGCAAGAGGGCACGACAGGGGGCATGGCAAGACCTGTGCGTATTTTTACAGAAGCACGGGGAGGTATGCCACGGGGCAGGCGAGGGCCTGCGCGTGCTAAGAGAAGCACGGAGAGCACAGTGCAGAGACAGCGTGAGTGCAAGGAAGCACAGAGAGCACGGCTGGGGCACTGGCTAGCTGGATGGGCTGCAGCACAAGCAGGCGGGTAAGACTCCAGCGAACCCGACTGGGGCATAGCAGGCAACACAGCTGTCACTGACCGACGAGCACAGCTGAGGCACAAGCAGGCGGGCACGGCTAGGGCGGGCACGGCTGAGGCACAAGAAACAAGGCAAGGCTAGGCATGGAACATGGAGTGGAACATAGGCAGAAACACAGAGCCAAGTCAGAGAGAGAACAGAGCTAGCAGCGGAGCGTAGGCCGAAGCCCAGAGCCGGGACTTGGGACTAGACATAGGAATATGCAAGAGAGCACAAAAGGGCAGAGTGCGGAAAACCAGGCAGAGACCTGAAACATGAGAAGTACTACAAGGCTCAGAATAGCAAAGACCAGACATGGTGAAACAGGCTAAGGCAGAGAACAGCAGAAGTACTACAAGGCAAAGCAAGGTAAGGACAAACATGGCACGAGAGACAACACAAGACATGGCACGAGACAAGAGGCAGAGTTCAAGCACAGAGCGTGTGCAGAGATGCACGACAGAGCAAAGTGCAGGATAGCAGACATGAGATGCGCGTGCACACCGCTCCAGGGGTCATGAGGCAAAATAGACATGGCGGACGTGACAATATCACACCCAGCACAGACAATGCGATGACATCACACCCAGAACAGACAATGCGATGACATCACACCCAGCACAGAAAATGCGATGACATCACACCCAGCACAGAAAATGCGATGACATCACACCCAGCACAGACAATGCGATGACATCACACCCAGCACAGACAATGCGATGACATCACACCCAGCACAGACAATGCGATGACATCACACCCGGCACAGATAATGCGATGACATCACACCCAGCACAGAAAATGCAATGACATCACACCCAATACAGACAATGCGATGACATCACACCCAGAACAGACAATGCGATGACATCACACCCAGCACAGACAATGCGATGACATCACACCCAGCACAGACAATGCGATGACATCACACCCGGCACAGAAAATGCGATGACATCACACCCAATACAGACAATGTGATCACACCCGGCACAGACAATGCGATGACATCACACCCAGCACAGACAATGCAATGACATCACACCCAATACAGACAATGTGATGACATCACACCCAGCACAGACAATGCGATGACATCACACCCAGCACAGACAATGCGATGACATCACACCCAGCACAGACAATGCAATGACATCACACCCAATACAGACAATGTGATGACATCACACCCAGCACAGACAATGCGATGACATCACACCCAGCACAGACAATGCGATGACATCACACCCAGCACCAGGCAATGCGATGACATCACAACCAGCACAGGCAATGCAATGACATCACACCCAGAACAGACAATGCGATGACATCACACCCAATACAGACAATGCAATGTCATCACACCCAGCACAGAAAATGCGATGACATCACACTCAGCACAGAAAATGCGACGACATCACACCCGGCACAGATAATGCGATGACATCACACCCAGCACAGACAATGCGATGACATCACACCCGGCACAGATAATGCGATGACATCACACCCAGCACAGAAAATGCAATGACATCACACCCAATACAGACAATGCGATGACATCACACCCAGAACAGACAATGCGATGACATCACACCCAGCACAGACAATGCGATGACATCACACCCAGCACAGACAATGCGATGACATCACACCCGGCACAGAAAATGCGATGACATCACACCCAATACAGACAATGTGATGACATCACACTCAGAACAGACAATGCGATGACATCACACCCAGCACAGACAATGCGATGACATCACACCCAGCACAGACAATGCGATGACATCACACCCGGCACAGAAAATGCGATGACATCACACCCAATACAGACAATGTGATGACATCACACCCAGCACAGACAATGCGATGACATCACACCCAGCACAGACAATGCGATGACATCACACCCAGCACAGACAATGCGATGACATCACACCCAGCACAGACAATGCGATGACATCACACCCAGCACAGACAATGCGATGACATCACACCCAGCACAGACAATGTGATGACATCACACCCAGCACAGAAAATGCGATTACATCACACCCAGCACAGACAATGCGATGACATCACACCCAGCACAGACAATGCAATGACATCACAACCAGCACAGGCAATGCGATGACATCACACCCAGCACAGACAATGCGATGACATCACACCCGGCACAGAAAATGCGATGACATCACACCCAGCACAGGCAATGCAATGACATCACACCCAATACAGACAATGTGATGACATCACACCCAGCACAGGCAATGCAATGACATCACATCCAACACAATGTGATATGTATGAATCTGCACTTTATATTAGGAAACTGTACACAGAACAATTAAGTAATAAATGTAAATTATGAGAAAAGCTCCATTTATAGGAAGGAGAAATCTGATAGTAGAGCAGGGAAGCCATTGTCATCTTCATTAGCAGGAAGGTAAAGATTTGTGAGAATACGAGGCCACCCTGCCCAGGTCCAGTTACTCTTAAGTAGGACCCTCCACCTGCCATAACTATGTAATTTCTTAGCTTGGTATAATTGTCAGTGTTCTCCTGAATACATCGCTGTTTACTTTTATACATAAATCTATTTTTTATTTTTTAGCCAACTGGGTCTTAAAAAGACACTTACAGAGAAGGGTTGTAGGTAACACCAGCTTGAATAAAAAGACTAAATTTACATACAAGGAAGAGTTTGACTGACAACTCTATCCAGTCTCTGGCCTGCCTAACCCCACTGACCAGCAGAATGCAGGATTATACGGTGCCAAGTTATGTATCTCAGTAAGAACATAGTTTCGCTGAGTGGATATGACATTTTTGGGAGTTCTCCATTACAAAAGAAGGGGAGGGTATATGCTTAGTTGGCACGCAATGCCAAAAGTAGAATAAAAGGCTACCACTAAGCCACCATCTCCCTTTTTCCTGGAGGAGGGGTTGTCCACTTTTGGGGATTTTTTTTTGACAAAAATCAGTTTTTTATTGCTGGTTGTAGACTGGGTTAACTGAGCGTTCATCAGTGAGCTCATTCTGATGGTCCAATGGAAGAGTTTCTAATATCTGTCTATTTTTTAGCTTATCTCCACTGATTTATAACCATAGACCACCTCGAATTGCAAGAAAACACAGAGCCTGTAAAAGCAAAACAATGCAATAACTTTAATAAAACAAAACTGCAAAAGTGATTTGTAGTCCAAAAAAATGAAAAAAAAAAAAAAAATTGTCCCCTTTAATTTAATAAGAATTGTGCAATTCCTTATTTCACCTCTGGTCGTGCTGCAGGGAATTGGAACACTTTTTGCTTGTTCTCCTAACAGATCGATTGATGGGGGTTCAAGGAAAAATTTGTGACCAGTTAAAGTTTTATTTATTTTTTTTTTCAAGAAAAAGGATGGGCCAAAGTGGACAGCCCATCCAATCTTCACAGCTAATTGCTGTATTTTTATGCATTTTTTTTTATAACAGCATTAGATTTATAGGTTTTTTTTTGTTGTTTTTTTTTTTACTATTTTGCATTTTTTTTTTTAATTACACCTCATTAGTAATTTTTCGATCCAACGTACCTTTTGGCGAGCCACAGCCTGGCTTTCAAGCTGTGGGTGATGTCACGTATCTCCTGCTGAAGTCGCTGTGAATTGGGTATGTGTTTCGCCTCAAAGAAGGACTGCAGCATGTATAAAACCTGAAAAAAAAGCGAGATGCCAACGCTGTGAAAACATGTTCTAATCCCAGCTCCTGTGAACCTCGCGCTCCTCAGAATCCGTCCTTTGATGAGTGAATGGGCACCTGTAAGAGGGGCGGAAGCCGAGCTTTCAGCTGCAAACACTGCTCCCATTGGAGAGGGCTTCGACTGTACGTGGCCCAAATCCTTTCCCTGTTTAGAAATCGCGGCCTGTGAGCTTCTTTCATGGAGAATGAAAAAAAACAAAAAAAAACAGCTAAAATGACCTCACCATGGTTTCCTAATGAAATCACATCCTTATAATTAAAAACAACCGATGAGGCGCAAGTGCGCCGAAATCCAACTACAACAACTACCCCAAACACTTGGGCCAATAGCCGCTCTGTGACCGAGACTTTCTAACTTTACACGGGAGGAAAAAAGCTGGATGGAACTGCAAAACGACCATCCTCCATGTAATAAAACAGAACTGACATCCAGCATGGCCGCACCTCATCCAAAAGTGGCCATCATGCGGCTTTATGAAGACTCAGATGCCGAATAATGCGGCCATATGGGAGTATGGAAGGTATGACTGTCCATAAAAAATGCCATGTTATTACCCAACTTTCCCCAGAGAGCGGAAAATCCCCCCAAAAATCTACTATTACAGTATATTACGTGTGCGTTCTAACCTCAGCCTCAGTATTGATGACTTTGGCAATATTAAAGGGCTATTCCATTTCCAGAGAGGGATATTGTTTGTAAAAAAAAAAGTAATTCTGCAATTTACCGCTTGTTAAAATTTTCAGCCGTTCTTGAGATATTAACACTTTTCTTTTGTTTGCAACTTGTTGCCTAGGAGATCGACCACCGCTGCTGTCAAGCTTTTATGTACTGCGCTGAAGATGGCAGTGATTAAAAGGTAATGGTGTGTTCTAGCGATCCTGGTCGGCCTCAAAGTAGCATTTACAAGCTCAATAGAAAAGAGCTTGTAAGCAATACGTATGTATTGCTCCCTAGCAGTAGTGGTCGGTCTCCAAAGAAACGAGCTGTAAACAAAAGAAAAGTGTTACTGTAATTAGAGATGAGCGACCCCGAGCTGCAACGTTCAGGGTTCGCACCGAACACCAAGTGTCTGATTCGGAACTCCGAACAGGGGACTTCTCTCGGAAGTCTGATTCAATGTTCGGAGTTCTGGGAGAAAGGAAAGACAGGGAGAAATAGAGTGAAAGAGAGAAAAGGAGAGCGAAAGAGAGAAAAAGAGAGCGAAAGAGAAAAAGAGATGGAAAGGGAGAGGAAAAAAGAGAGACTGATAGGGAGAGGGAATGAAGAAAAGAGACGGAAAGGGAGAGGGAAAAAGATAGAAAGGAAGAGGGAAAGAGGAAAAGAGAGACGGATAGGGAGAGGGAAAGAGACAGAAAGGGAGAGGGCAAGAGGAAAAGAGACGGAAAGGGAGAGGGAAAGAGGAAAAGAGACGGAAAGGGAGAGGGAAAGAGATGGAGAGGGAAAGAAATGGAAAGGGAGAGGGAAAGAGGAAAAGAGACGGATAGGGAGAGAGAAAGACGGAGAGGGAAAGAGGAAAAGAGAGACGGATAGGGAGAGGGAAAGATAGGGAGAGGGAAAGAGGAAAAGAGAGACGGATAGGGAGAGGGAAAGAGACGGAAAGGGAGAGGGAAAAAGAGATAGAAAGGAAGAGGGAAAGAGATGGAAAGGGAGAGGGAAAGAGATGGAAAGGAAGAGAGAGAAAGAGGAAAAGAGAGACAGAAAGGGAGTGGGAAAGCGGAAAAGAGAGAAAGATTTTCCGGCTCCAAATTTCGGGTCCCCATTGATTTCTATGGCATTCAGATTCAAATTCTGGTACCCGAACCGAACTTTACACTAAAGTTCAGTCAAACCCGAACTTCAACGGGTCCACTCATCCCTAGTGTTAATATCTCAAAAAAGGAAGAACATATTTAAAAAGCAGTAAACTGCAAATTGCTTTTATTTACAAGATCTATCAGACCATATTCATTTTATGAAGATGGGAAAAACCCTTTAAAAAAACGACGCATTGTGAGGCTCCTCTGTTATTGCCCCTTGAACTAAGAAATTACTGTGGCAAAATATGCATGGGTCATACACAGCAAGGGTTTTTTGAGGCTTTTTGAAGCAGAATTCCTCCAAATCTTAAAACTCCTAAAAAAACGTGGAGGTTCTGCTTAGTTTCTACTTTGAAAACACTACAGAGTATTTTGGTTACTCTCCATGGGACTCTATTATTGGTGTATGTTCACATGCAACTGTTTCAAATACGCTTTCACTAATTTTCCTATTCATTTCATTGGGAAATATGCAAATTGTCTCTTCAGAGAGGAAGAGGAACTCTAGTGTCACCTATTGGAAGTAGCAATCCTAAAAGTCAATATCAACTCTCTAACGAGCCTTTCAGCATGACATATGATAAAAGCCAAAACCTCAATTTGCAGACACTGTGTTTCGGGGTACTGACCCTCATCAGTGTAAAGTGTGAGATCTGATTTGACATGCCAAGGTGTCACTCTCTGAAGAGACAATTTTCACATTTCCCAGAAGAGCATTTCAAAGTTTGAAAGTCTCCTCACCTTGGCATGTCACTCTTCACAAGGAGAAACGCTACCCTGTGGATCCCTGCCAGATGCCTCTCACACAGCCAAACCAGATCTCACAATTTTGCACTGATGAGGGGCAGTACCCCAAAACACAGTGTCTATAAATTGAGGTTTTGGTTTTTATCCTAAGTCATGTGGCTCGTTAGAGGTTCAATATTGACTTTTAGCATTTCTACTTCCTATAGGTGGCATTAGATTTTAATACTCTTCCTCTCTGAAGAGATAATTTGCATATTTCCCAGAGATGCATTGCGAGTCTTAAAAGTCTCCTCACCTTGGCATGTCAGGCTTGACATGTCACTCTCCGCAAGGATAAACGTTACACCTTTCAATGTGAAAGCACGCCTATAGTACACTTAGTTCTGTTTTTATATACGTAGAAAAAGCAGCAAACGGGAATTCTTGAGGCATTTCTGCATAGAAAAAAAAAAGCTCCAAATTTGACTACTGCAAAAAAGATCCCATACACAAATACCACATAAAAGAACATGAAATATATTTTTAGTTATGGATTTTTCAGACAGAAAAATCCAAGACAAAAAAAAAAAAAAACAACCCTGAGTGAGCATAATGTCACATTTTTATTCACTTTTGCGCAACCAAAAATCTGCAAAAACCCTAGTCCATGCCCTCAATCTCTCGCCTTGACTACTGCAACCTCCTGCTCAGTGGCCTCCCCTCGAACACTCTCGCACCCCTCCAATCTATTCTAAACTCTGCTGCCCGACTAATCCACCTGTCCCCCCGCTATTCCCCAGCTTCTCCCCTCTGTCAATCCCTTCACTGGCTCCCCATTGCCCAGAGACTCCAGTACAAAACCCTAACCATGACATACAAAGCCATCCACAACCTGAGTCCTCCATACATCTGTGACCTTGTCTCCCGGTACTTTCCTGCACGCAACCTCCGATCCTCACAAGATCTCCTTCTGTACTCCCCTCTTATCTCCTCTTCCCACAATCGCATACAAGACTTCTCCCGCGCATCCCCCCTACACTGGAACTTTCTACCCCAACATATCAGACTCTCACCTACCATCGAAACCTTCAAAAAGAGCCTGAAGACCCACCTCTTCCGACAAGCCTATAACCTGCAGTAACCACCAATCGACCAAACCGCTGCAGGACCAGCTCTACCCTCGCCTACTGTATTCTCACCCATCCCTTGTAGGTTGTGAGCCTTCACGGGCAGGGACCTCTCTCCTCCTGTACCAGTTATGACTTGTATTGTTTAACATTATTGTACTTGTTTTTATGTATACCCCTCCTTACACGTAAAGCGCCATGGAATAAATGGCGCTATAACAATAAATAATAATAATAATAATAATAATAACCGTCCTGTATTCCGGCTTTCAGGACGAAATTAATAAACTCTTTATCATTATTTATTGTTATAGCGCCATTTATTCCATGGCGCTTTACATATGAGGAAGGGTATACATAATACATACAAGTACAGTAATCTTAAACAATACAAGTCACGACTGGTCCAGGAGGAAAGAGGACCCTGCCCGCAAGGGCTCACAATCTACAACGGGATGGGTGAGGATACAGTAGGCGAGGGTAGAGCTGGTTTTTTGATACAGGAAATATATATTTTGGGCCTTGTTAACCAGTAGATAGAAAACTATGAAGCTTTGAGAGTCTTCAGTGCTATTAAAAGGCGGCAACCACTGAAGAATATCAATTATTAATATTTTTTTTTTTAAACTCTGACATTTTTGGAACATTAAAAAAAAAAAACTAACAAGAAACCAAGTTTAAAGATATATAAATAAGTTTAGCCATAGGACAGGTGAAAGTCAGATCTGGAATGTAACGTTCCCACATGAAGCAGATACCAACTCAGATCACAAAAAACCTACTGCCGACCTCAGCTTAAAAATAGCACCGCCGGGCACCAACATGACCTGTAGGAAAGGAGTGAGAGCTCTCCAGTTACAGGGAGAAAAAAAAGACCCCAACCAAAAAAATAAATAAAATAAAAAAATATATACTTATACATGCATTATATGCATACTCTCTCTCTATATATATATATATACACACACACTTTGATTTATGCTTCACAGCTTTGTTGCTGCAACATAAGGGTGAGTGCACACGCTGCGGATTTTTCCGTGTGGATCCACAGGTAAAGTGACTTGCAGTTTTCCTGCGGATTGGCCAGCGGTTTTCCCCTGCGGTTTAACACAAGGACAATGGAATAGGTGTCAAACCGCAGCGGAATCCGCAGAAAGAATTGACATGCTGCGGATTTGAAACCGCAGCTTTTCCGCACGCAAAAATCCGCAGCATGTGCACAGTGGATTTGAAAACCCATAGGATAACATTATACTGTACACTCCCTGCGGAACTGCTGCGGATCCGCAGCGTGTGCACGTGGGATAAGCCACACAGCTAATCAGGAGAATTATACTACATTTATAATTGGAGATATACTATGACAACGTTTAGTTTCCATGTATGAACAGATGCTTGTTCTCACCAATGTTCTATTGCCATCGAATAAATTCTACATCGATTCTGCACAGACTACTCCTGCCCTATAACGCCGGGGAAGAAAATCTCCAAACATACATATGGCATGCACCAAATTAAAGTGTAATAAGGCTGGGCACACCAGGCCTCATAATATGGAAATGTCTCACTAATTTGTCAGTAACTAGTATTGAGCGAAAGTGCTTGACAAAGTGTTATCTGAGCATGCTCGGGTGCTAACTGTGTGACTGACATGTCTCGCGACTGTTCCGACAGTCACAACACATGCTGGGATTGTCTAACAAACAGGTGATCCCTGCATGTGCTGCGGCTGTCGAACAGCTGTGAGACATGCAGCCGCGGGGACTCGAACATATTTTTCAAGCACACCGTAGACACTCTGTTAGCATTCGAGCATGCTCAGATAACACCTTATCCCAGCACATTCACTCATCACTAGCAGTAAGTTCTTAAATCATTTACTGCTGATGGGTGAAAGAAATTGTCAGAACCTGTGCACCATCATGACCAAGCAAAGATGCCATCTGCACAAGTAAAACTCCTAACTCCCTGACTTCTTAGTTGTCATAAATAACCACACGCTATTTAGCGATTCGGGGCACATACTGGTTTAAAAGGAATCTGTCAGTAGGATCAACCCTCTTAACCAGTCTATATGGGCATGTAGGTCATAGGAAGCTGAAGAAAATTATACCTTTAAATCTGCGATCTGATGTCTTATTCCAAAGAAATCCACATTTTTCTTAATATGTTAATGAGCCATTAAGATCTATGGGCTGGACATAGATCTCCTTGAGAATCTGCCTTCAGAGCTTATTTTAAATGAAAGGGGGCATTACCAGTGTGAGACATGTAATGACTGACAGTCTGCTCTCCTGATTTACATGTCTCACACTGGTAGAACCTACTTTATTGTTCTCTACGCTTTGTTTTGGTTGTTTTCGTACACTTGCATAGTATCAGGTAAATGCACACCAACACTTTTTGCTTTCAGGATTTCCACTGGACAGCCATGTCCAGGGTCGACAGACTAAGTGTCATTACCACTGCCTATGTTGCCTACGTAGAGAGGATTGAACTGGTTACACACCTCTCAGTCGGAGCAGCCAGGGACCAACCTCCTCCTACTTGTGCGCATGAGCTTTAAATCCGCATTGTCTTGAATAAGGTCAGTCGACCGAAACGCGTCTGCCGGTGAAAACTTTTTATGAATGCGACCTTGCGATTTTTAAAGAATTCTTTTCAACACAGACGTCTTCTCTGGATTATTCCTTTTTCTGCCTCCTTCTTGCCGCACAGCAAGTTTTCCGTGTGAGGACTCCTCCTATGGGAGAGCTGACCGTTCCTCTGCTTTTCCTATTAAAGGGGTTGTCCAGGACCTAAACTCCCTGATGATCATCTGAAAACCTTTCCGGCAGCGTTCAGGACTAAGTGATGTACGAGCGAAACACGGCAGCCCTTTCATCACTTATCGGCAAGTCCTATGGCCGGAATGAGATGGGAACCCCACCAATCTCCTATTGACGACTTATCCTGTGGATCAATCGTCAGGTCCTGGACAACCCCTTTAATTTAAAGTTATAGTTCTCAATACTTCCATCCAGCCCAACCCTTGCACCTCCTGACCCTGGTAAATTTAGACACTTGACGGAGCAGAATTCGACAGACTTATGTTTGTGCCGTACCTGTAAAATCTGATCTATGGGGGGGGGGGGACCCACAAAAACCATAAATCATTGGCCTCTGATAACACCATTTTTTACTCTGTTTTCTTGGTCCTGTTTCTCCCCACTCCGGCAGCTTTATGCCACATTTTTCCAACGTACTGTTTGCACAGTGTTTTATTTCGTCGGCCGAAACAGCTGTATTTTTTTAAGGCCATTGCCGGGAAAACTACGGTCCACGGTGATGTCAAGTTGCTTCTCCGCGGAGACGGCCGAACAGTGCAACGATTGTTTTAAAAAACGGTCCCTCAGAAACGTGAATATTTATAGTGTACACATAATTTATACAAACAGGACCAAGGGCAAGCAAGCAAACTTTTTATGGCTCTGGGTCAGTGTGACAGGAGGCGGTGGAGAGGCGAGCGCTTACCCAACAGAAAAAAAATTGCAATTATGTAAGTGTGACGGAAAGCGGCTCAATCACTGGACGCCTGTGTGTTTTTTTTACGCTTTAAGACAAATCTCAAGTCCTCCTTTTTCTTTTTTCCCTTTCCATAAGTGACAAACATGTCGTAATTTTTTTCGGTGCCAGCGTTTCCACAACAGCTTCTTTTGTAGACTTCTCAGAAGTGTGAAATTAATCTGACAGGAGCAGAAAAATCTGAGAGCGAGTCAAAACTGCAATATAAAGTGGACCAATTTTTTTTTTTTTTCATTCCCATTGCTAATCCTCTGGAAATGAGGGATGCTGTTACTAAATGGGAAAAATGTAATACAGGAACGGATTGTAAAAAAAAAAATAATAATAATGTATAAATTTACTGATGACTAATAGTGATGAGCGAACGTGCTCGAAAATATATTTAAAGTCCCAGTGGCTGTTCAAAAATTTGTTGGAGTCCCCGTGGCTGCTCGACAGCCGCAACACATGCAGGGATTACCTAATAAAAAGGCAACCTGTCACCTCCTTTTTCAGCTATGAGCTGCGGCCACTGCGCTCGCAGTGAACATTAATTTCTCTTTAATAGCGGGCAAAGTAATCGCAGCCGCCGGTTTCCTGCAGCAACTGGGCGATCACATGTGCCTGCTACTTAAAGGAATGAACATTCACTGCTCTCCACTCCCATGGGCGTGGAAAGCAGTGACTATTCATTTCCTTAAGTAGCGGGCACACATGATCGCCCAGCAGCTGCAGCAAGCCAGCGGCTCAGGTTACTGTGCCCGCTATTAAAGAGAAATGAATAGTCACTCTTCTCCACGCACATAGTCCCGGTGTGGAGATCAGTGAGTATTCTGGCAACTGTCCTTTACTTGCAAGCAGCGCATGACGTCCCTGTCATGCGCTGCTTACAAGCATAAATCAGCAGCTGGCATTGAAACAAGGGAGCGAAGGGAAGGCAAGTAGGATTTTTTTTTTTATGTTTTTCTTATGGGGGGCCATGCATATCAGGATGGGAGTGAGGGGGCCATGCATACCCCAGTATGGGGATGAGGTGGTCATGTATAACAAGTATAGGGATGAGGGGGCCATGCATACCTGGTTAGGGATGAAGAGGCCATGCATACCTGGATAGGGATGAGGGGCTATGCATACCACGATAGGGATGGGGGGGGGGCATGCATACTAGGAAGGGGATGAGGAAGTCATGCATACTAGGATGGGGATGAGGAGGCCATGAATACCAGGATGGGGATGAGGGGGCCATGCATACCAAGATGGGGATGAGTAGGCCATACATACCAGGATAGGGATGAGGGGGCCATGCATACTAGGATGGGGATGAGGAGGCCATGCATACCAGGGATAGGGATGAGGGGGCCATGCATACCAGGGATAGGGATGAGGAGGCCATGAATACCAGGATGGGGATGAGGGGGCCATGCATACCAGGATAGGGATGAGGTGGCCATACATACCAGGATAGGGATGAGGGGGCCATGTATACCAGGTTAGGGATGAAGAGGCCATGCATACCTGGATAGGGATGAGGGGCTATGCATACCACGATAGAGATGGGGGCATGCATACTAGGAAGGGGATGAGGAGGTCATGCATACTAGGAAGGGGATGAGGAGGCCATGCATACCAGGATGGGGATGAGGGGGCCATGCATACCAGGGATAGGGATGAGGGGGCCATGCATACCAGGGATAGGGATGAGGAGGCCATGAATACCAGGATGGGGATGAGGGGGGGCCATGCATACCAAGATGGGGATGAGGAGGCCATGCATACCAGTATAGGGATGAAGGGGCCATGCATACCAGGATAGGGATGAGGTGGCCATACATACCAGGATAGGGATGAGGGGGCCATGCATACCAGGATAGGGATGAGGGGGCCATGCATACCAGGATAGGGATGAGGGGGCCATGCATACCAGGATAGGGATGAGGTGGCCATACATACCAGGATAGATGAAGGGGCCATGCATACTAGGATATAGATGAGGAGGCCATGCATACTAGGATATAGATGAGGAGGCCAGGCCATGCACACCAGGATAGGAATGAGGGGGCCATGCACACCAGGATAGGAATGAGGGGGCCATGCACACCAAAATGGTGATGAGGAGGCCATGCATAGCAGGATGGGGATGAGGAGACCCAAGCATACCTGGATAGGGATGAAGGGGCCATGCATACCAGGCTTATACTCGAGTTAATAGGTTTTCCCATTTTTTGTGGTAAAATTAGGTAGACTCGGTTTATGTTTGGGTCGGCTTATACAGTAAGTAAAAATTTTGAGTAAAAGAACTTGTCTCTTCTAGAAATTCTTTTATTCAGAAATCCTTTTCTAAATCATACAAACCTCTATTTTATTTATTATGCTTCTTATATAGTGCCAACATATTAGACAGCGCCTTACAGACATCATCATTGTGCCTATGGGGGCTCATGTGGAGAAATGAGGGTCAGTAGGTGCTTTCGTCCGCAGGCATCAAGAAAGACCGAATGGGCCGGGGCTCCTCCCACTGAACGCCCATACTCCCTTCCCTATAGGTAGAACACTATTTTGACAACACAGGGTGAGGGTACCACGCTCTAGTAAGAGTTTATTGGGTCACCAACAGTTAACAGCATATAGCACATTCCCAGCAAGGATACAAGATTGTCACTTGCACTGAGTGTCACCCTTCCGCTGGCTCGCCAGGGATTAGAACCTCCACAACTTGCGGGATCTAGGGCCAACTACCCAATTAGCAGCACCCCGCTTTTCGTGGGCACACACTGAGAGCATGTAGCAGCAAGCTTAGGAAGCTGACCGAGCACAGAGAGCTATGTGGTAAGGTGAAGGATCATCCCAACCTGGGTTATCCAAATAAATTTGTGGGCTAAGTGATGAACAGTTGAGCAGTTCTGTAATCCACCAGCTGGAACCATGATCCCTAAGCTGAAGTTCTGTAACATCACACCAGAGTAGGCCCCTTTTTATATGTCTCAGCTCCCATTTCAGGGCATTATCTCCCACAGGATTGGCTGTTCCCTCATTGTTCGCTAGTTCAATTAGGCTGTATAATTGTCCTCCAAATGATGCAGACTACTATACCTCAGGGGGCTGAAGTAATTCGCAATCAGCAGGCATTTCACTAGTTAGCATCAAAAAGGGGCACCGGACAGACTCACATGAAACAAAGGCTAAGGTCCCTTGACTTACTAAACAAGGGAATAGTAGGTCTGGCATAATTAGGAATAGTTCACCCACTAGACAAGTGGCCAAATGTTCCTCATTGTCATCACAGCTCACATTGTAATTTCCCTATCAGTATGTCTTTGGAGTGTGGAAGGAAACTGGAGAACCTGGTGGAAACCAGGGCTGTGGAGTCGGTAAGCCAAACTTGCGACTCCGACTCCTCAATTTCCCTTACACCGACTCCGACTCCAACTCCGACTCCACGACTCCGACTCCCACACATATTGCTTATATTTAAGTGAAAAATTTATTGTAGTACAATGTGAACCTCAGACATTTAATCATTTTTATGATCCAATAATCAAGATATTTAGATAGAACAGAATATATATTGGTGTACTACCCGGTTTTCATTCTTTTTGGTACAGATACGATATGGATAGACAGATATGGATAAATGGATAGATAGAGCAGATTTCTAATCTGCTTTTGCTATTGAAAACATTATCTATGAGCTCAAAAACCTTTCAGGTGATGCAGTTTTTTAAAAAGATGATCAGCTTTTGCAGCTGAAAAACGTATCCTCAAAAAACACAGGAAAAACACTGTGTGTGAATGTAGCCTTAGATCAGGAATATAACAGCCATTTATAGGACATTTCATAACTTTCCCAAACTCCTATGAAAAAATATTCAGCACATCCTGCATTGAACTACTGTACCCAATTTATTATATATTTTAGGAGTCGGAGTCGGTCCATTTTATACCGACTCCAACTCCGACTCCACCAAAATGAGCACCGACTCCGACTCCGACTCCACGACTCCGACTCCACAGCCCTGGTGGAAACCCACGCAAACATGAGGAGAACATACAAACTCCTTGCAGATGTTGTCCTTGGTGGGATTTGACCAGGTGGTTTCCAAGCAAGCCGCTATCATATCCTGTTCTCATATACGGCAGCATTAATCACAGCATTTTGGATGTATCTGTACATAGATGTATGTAGGCCCTTATTACCGTAGGGGTAAGCTCGGGATATGCCCCATCTCTCTCTATGGGTATATTTTGAAAGAGTTCGAAGAAAGACTCATGCAGATGTTTACCTCATTAGATTGGAAGACGGGACCTCAGTGCTGCAAGGAGTCTCCTCATTGCTCTAAAAAAATAATCTCTGTTCAATCTCAATGTCAGTGTCACAGGATTACAGCTGTTCTGTTTATAGAATTTCAAGATTAGTCCAAAAACATCAAGAAAAAAAACCCTGAAGCATTCCAAAGTGAAGTCCATTAATATCACTTGACGTCAGCAAAACGGTCAATGGATCAAACTTGTATAAAAAAAAAGTTGCACAAGATGCTATAAATATGCATTAAAATAGATTAAAAAAACCCAAACTAAAACCTAAAAAAACGACATCACAAGTGCATGTTGAAACTTCTGGACCACAAAACATAATGTGTAATGGGGTCCCAACATCTACCCTGTACATGCCATTATCATCTCCTGCTAGGACTACTGCAACATCCTCATCTATGACCTACTGTCATGATCCATTTTTAGATCTGGGTCAGACTGTGGACTCTCTTATATAAACCTTTTTCCTTTCTGGCCTTTGGGGGTTAATATGGGTTTTTCCCCCCGGTGACCGCTGGTGTTACTACAAGTTTAGTGAGTCTGCTGCTGGGTCCCCCCCCCCCGGTGGCTGCTGGTGTTACTACATGTTAGTCAGATGTTAGTCAGCAGGTGTGACCACTCCCTCCTTTCTATAAAGGATCATCAGGTGCAGCATCTCACTGTTGGTGATATTATTCATTTGGAGACCAACCAAGCTGGACTCAGGAGCAGGCTGAGTTGCAGTGGAGCTACAGCTATCCCCTTGTTCTGGTGCCTTACTCTGCTGCTCGGAGCATTAGCAGCAGAAAGAAGCTAAGTCTTGTTTTTTTAGCTTATTTTACCCTTAGGCGTCTGTCGTATCTTTCCTTGTTTATTTGGAGCAGTGCATGTTTTCCCTGTCTCACCTCCTGGGGAGGGGATTGGGGGTTTAGCTCAGGGATAAACAGGAGATAGGGGCAGGTTGGGGACTTGTGCCTCACTACCATCAAGTGTACCCCCAAGTTAAGGAGAGTCAGGGAACCCCCTTAGCCTGAGGGGCAGTTCAGGGGCCCAGATTACACGTCTCCCGTTTTCCCCCTAC
Source organism: Dendrobates tinctorius (assembly GCF_039654945.1). Taxonomy (NCBI): domain Eukaryota; kingdom Metazoa; phylum Chordata; class Amphibia; order Anura; family Dendrobatidae; genus Dendrobates; species Dendrobates tinctorius. Next base: position 17,605,393 of record NW_027361868.1, read on the forward strand.
TGCCCCGTGACACCTACAGTTGTGGCCAAAAGTATTGACACCCCTGCAATTCTGTCAGATAATACTCAGTTTCTTCCTGAAAATGATTGCAAACATTCTTTGGTATTATTATCTTCATTTCATTTGTCTTAAATGAAAAAACACAAAAAGAATTGTCCTAAAGCCAAATTGGATATAATTCCACACCAAACATAAAGAGGGTGGACAAAAGTATTGGCACTGTTCGAAAAATCATGTGATGCTTCTCTAATCTGTGTCATTAACAGCACCTGTAACTTACCTGTGGCACCTAACAGGTGTTGGCAATAACTAAATCACACTTGCAGCCAGTTGACATGGATTAAAGTTGACTCAACCTCTGTCCTGTGTCCTTGTGTACCACATTGAGCATGGAGAAAAGAAAGAAGACCAAAGAACTGTTTGAGGACTTGAGAAACCAAATTGTGAGGAAGCATGAGCAATCTCAAGGCTACAAGTCCATCTCCAAAGACCAGAATGTTCCTGTGTCTACCGTGCGCAGTGTCATCAAGAAGTTTAAAGCCCATGGCACTGTGGCTAACCTCCCTAGATGTGGATGGAAAAGAAAAATTGAGAAGAGATTTCAACGCAAGATTGTGCGGATGTTGGATAAAGAACCTCAACTAACATCCAAACAAGTTCAAGCTGCCCTGCAGTCCGAGGGTACAACAGTGTCAACCCGTACTATCTGTCGGCGTCTGAATGAATAGGGAATGTATGGTAGGAGACCAAGGAAGACCCCACTTCTTACCCCGAGACATAAAAAAGCCACGCTGGAGTTTGCCAAAACTTACCTGAAAAAGCCTAAAACGTTTTGGAAGAATGTTCTCTGGTCAGATGAGACAAAAGTAGAGCTTTTTGGGCAAAGGCATCAACATAGAGTTTACAGGAGAAAAAAAGAGGCATTCAAAGAAAAGAACACGGTCCCTACAGTCAAACATGGCGGAGGTTCCCTGATGTTTTGGGGTTGCTTTGCTGCCCCTGGCACTGGACTGCTTGACCGTGTGCATGGCATTATGAAGTCTGAAGACTACCAACAAATTTTGCAGCATAATGTAGGGCCCAGTGTGAGAAAGCTGGGTCTCCCTCAGAGGTCATGGGTCTTCCAACAGGACAATGACCCAAAACACACTTCAAAAAGCACTAGAAAATGGTTTGAGAGAAAGCACTGGAGACTTCTAAGGTGACCAGCAATGAGTCCAGACCTGAATCCCATAGAACACCTGTGGAGAGATCTAAAAATGGCAGTTTGGAGAAGGCACCCTTCAAATATCAGGGACCTGGAGCAGTTTGCCAAAGAAGAATGGTCTAAAATTCCAGCAGAGCATTGTAAGAAACTCATTGATGGTTACCGGAAGCGGTTGGTCGCAGTTATTTTGGCTAAAGGTTGTGCAACCAAGTATTAGGCTGAGGGAGCCAATACTTTTGTCTGGCCCATTTTTGGAGTTTTGTGTGAAATGATCAATGTTTTGCTTTTTGCTTCATTCTCTTGTGTTTTTTCATTTAAGACAAATTAAATGAAGATAATACCAAATAATTTGTGTTTGCAATCATTTTCAGGAAGAAACTGAGTATTATCTGACAGAATTGCAGGGGTGTCAATACTTTTGGCCACAACTGTATGATATTGTACTTTTGCATCATTACAACCCATTCTCAACCAATCTGCTTGGATGATTTGTCTCCCCTCTGCCAGGGACTTCATTGACTACACATTGCCCTGAGATATCAATTCAAAGTACTAGCAACTTACAAGGTCTATATATTTTTCCCTTAAATACATCTCTGAGCCTTAGAAGACCTTCTTTGCTCTCCTCATGTCTGCTCCTCACACAACTGTCTCCAAGACTTGTCCTGTGCTTTCCCTGTACTCTGGAACTTGCTACCCCAGACCGGCCCCAACCTTTAAAACCATCAAATGTAAGCTGAAAACCCATCTTCTTAAATCCTACAACCTGTAATAACCCTGCTGCCATATGCACAGATATTACCCTCCCCAACAGTAGCGTTATCTTTCCCTGTAGAGTAGATTGTAAGACCTCATGAGCAGGACCTTCAGTTCCAATTGTGCCAGTATGATACTTTGTGGGATTGATACTTTCGCACTGCTAAAACTTGCACTGCGTCCTGGAACTCAAGATCTTTATTGGGTAAAATTGCAAAGTGCTACTAAAAACAAACTTTGTTGCTTGTGTCTGATTAAAAATCCTTTTAAGAACAGAGGGATTTTTAATTTCATTGGTTGCTGTTGATTAGGTTACTGGCCTCCTTTGCGGCCGGTCTCAAACTAGAAGCACAGTGCTTGCAAGCTGTTTTCTCTAGAGCTTGTAAACAATGTTCTGAGGCTGGATCATCTAAGGCCTGTTTCATACCTCCGTCGTCGGCGGTCAGCTGAAATCCGCCAAAGGGTGAAACGAACTGATCCGTGATGGTCGGATGTCAGCGGAGGACGCTGTATGAAGGATCCGTGGGAGAAGCGAAGTGGCGTAATTTAAAGTGACCATGGCGGCTGCGATATGGTCACGGGGCCGCGCGATTTGGAGCGAGATCGCGAATGGGAGGCAGATGAGGGGATGGAGCGAGATCGCGGGTTCGGAGGCAGATGAGGGGATGGAGCGAGATCGCGGGTTCGGAGGCAGATGAGGGGATGGAGCGAGATCGCGGGTTCGGAGGCAGATGAGGGGATGGAGCGAGATCGCGGGTTCGGAGGCAGATGAGGGGATGGAGCGAGATCGCGGGTTCGGAGGCAGATGAGGGGATGGAGCGAGATCACGGGTTCGGAGGCAGATGAGGGGATGGAGCGAGATCGCGGGTTCGGAGGCAGATGAGGGGATGGAGCGAGATCGCGGGTTCGGAGGCAGATGAGGGGGTGAGACGGACAACCGTCAGTCAAAATCCGCCACTGTTAGTCTATGGAGAAAAAAACGGATCCGCCCCTTTTTTGGCGGATCCATTTTTTGAAATAAATTGGCGGATTTTGACTGATGACAAAAACGCAAGTGTGAAACAGGCCTAAGGCACTCTGATCCTCAGATGCTGCAGGGCCAACGCTGCCTCTGCTTGCAGCATAGGAGAAAGGATAGAATTTGGACCGGCGGCATTCCGATGCAGTTGGTATGAACCGCCAACCAAGCAGATGCACGTCACCAGCCCTACCCAAAAAGCAGAAAACTGGGAAGCAGTGGGCTCCTGAAAATACAGCATATTATGACAACTTACAATGTCTTCTTGTGTGCTAGAAAGGAATTTAAACCTCTCAAACACCAGGGCTAACATGTGACTGCTCACCAATCTACTTAACCAGGAGACGAGAAAATATTGATTTATTTTTGTAATTTAGGACACAGATCTAGTCTATACTGCTGATATCATTTTTATATACCGTAATACATTTTGCCAAATTAAAGTGAACCTGTCAAAGTAAAATCATGCTATTAACCCTGCAGATATGGAGTTAACCAGCAGGTTCATAGTGTTCTGACATCAGGCAGCTCTGGCACAGAGAGCCCCACTGCCTGGAGCAAATGAACTGTATTCCCCCCCCCACCGGTAACGTTCAGTTTCCAGCCATAGGAGCAGCGCAGACATAGTTAAATAATCGAGAGGAAGTGATGGACAACCCGTTTAACATGCAGATTAACCCCATATCTGCAGGTTAATAGTGTTATTTAACATGACAGGTTATATGTAAAGGGTTTTAGGAGATCACAAATGAGGTTTGTGTTTTCCCGAAGAAAAGCAGCACTCTTGACTATGTCTGATATTGCACCTCAATTCTATCCACTAAAATGCTATAATACCAGATATTTCACCCATCGCTGTGGACATCCCGCTCTTCTCCAATAGCGGTTTATTGCAGATTGATTCATGTCTTTTTGCAAATACCATCAGAGTCAATGAGCGAAACGCTGCGCACTCACTTTTGGATTACCAATATAATAGTGCTCAAAAATTTACATACCCCGGCAGAATTTTTGCTTTCTTGGCCTTTTTTTCAGAGAATATGAATGATAACACCAAAACTTTTTCTCCACTCATGGTTAGTGGTTGGGTGAAGCCATTTATTGTCAAACTACTGTTTTCTCAAAATCATAATGACAACCCAAAACATCCAAATGACCCTGATCAAAAGTTTACATACCCTGGTGATTTTGGCCTGATATCATGCACGGAAGTTGATACAAATGGGTTTGAATGGCTACTAAAGGTAATATCCTCACCTGTGACCTGTTTGCTTTTAATCAGTGTGTATGCATAAAATCTGAGTAAGTTTCTGGGATCCAGACAGACTCTTGCATCTTTCATCCAGCCACTGATGTTTCTGGTTTGTGAGTCATGGGAAAAGCAAAAGATTGTCAACGGATCTACAGGAAAAGGTAGTTGAACTGTATACAATAGGAAAGGGATACAAAAAGATATCCAAGGAATTGATAATGCCACTCAGCAGCAACAAGGCCTATGATGAAAAGCACACCATTCCTACTGTAAAGCATGGAGGTGGATCGCTGATGTTTTGGGGATGTATGAGTTACAAAAGGCACATAAAACTTGGTCAAAGTTGAAGGAAAGATGAATGCAGCACGTTATCAGCAAATACTGCAGGCAAATTTGCACTCATCAGCCCGGAAGCTGCGCATGGGACGTACCTGGACGTTCCAACATGACAACAATCCAAACACAAGGGCAAATCGACCTGTCAACAAAGTGAAGGTTCTGGAGTGGCCATCTCAGTCTCCTGACCTCAATATCATTGAGTCACTCTGGGGAGATCTCAAGCGCGGAGTTCATGCTAGACAGCCCAGGAATTTACAGGAACTGGAGGCTTTTTGTCAAGAAGAGTGGGCAGCTTTACCATCTGAGAAAATAAAGAACCTCATCTACAACTACCACTAAAGACTTCAAGCTGTCAGAGTGGGCAATACATGGTATTAACAAATGGGGTATGTGAACTTTTGATCAGGGTCATTTGGATGTTTTGGGTTGTCATTATGATTTAAAAAGAGAAAACACAGTAGTTTGACAATAAATGGCTTCAACCAACCACTAACCATGAGTGGAGAAAAAGTTTTGGTGTTATCGTTCATATTCTCTGAAAAAAAGGCCAAGAAAGCAAAAATTCTGCCGGAGTATGTAAAATTTTGAGCACAACTGTACATTTCCTACCATCTCATATCTATAGGAGTGCCTAGTTCTTTGGATTTATATAATACGGCATATAGGCAATAGTGTCATTGTTTAAAAAAAAAACAAAACAGATCGTTCCAACCCTTTGTAAAATATCCAGAAATTCCAAACTGTGTCTCCGTAATCTTGCCTAGGTTTACAAATGTGAAGACAATATCAAGATAATATTAGATAATCCCCCCTTACAAACATAAAAAAAAACTATATAATAATCGCTGACGTTCTGTATATCTCAGAATTAGCAGAAATTTCAAATATTTCAAAACTGACATAAAGCTGAATCATAATTACTCTGAATATAAATATTTACGTGCCGGACTGTGCGAGTTTATTATACTTTCTCGCTGGACATCTGGTGTTTTGGGGAGAATTTTATGCACTATTTGTCATTTTTATGTCAGTTTTTGCTTGTACAGTGCACAATAGACAACAAACTCTCCGACCTTATTAATGCAGCAGCAATTTTTTCTTCTGCTAGAAAGCTTTCGGAGCATGGCGGCATTGAGCAAAGGAACATCATAATGGAGTGAGATCGAGGTTTGGTGACGGAGATGATGTGAAAGCATAGCAATATGTTATCAGGAAACTTTTCACCTCCCATTTTATCAGGCAGTGATAATCTCCTGCTGATAAAACATTGATTGTATTGAAACTACAACACAGCCTAACAAGTGACAAATTACTGGAATCAGGATCTCTTGCTCTATATTATGCCCGTCTCAAATTAAATGGCGAAAAACGTATTAACAGATTCATTTTAAAGGGAAAGGGTATAGCTGATGACGCACAAGAGGATTTTTGGTCGTACTCTCATCACACCATTAATTTCTACACAGCTTGCATGTTTATGTCAATGGGGAGAGAGCAAAAAGTTACTTTCAAACCCCACTGGCTACTGCATAAGTCATAGGACGTAAAAGGATCAGGTATGGGATAATTCCATGCCCAATTTCCTGGGAGATTTTTAAAAATGTTACATACACACGGGATTATAGGTTGATCCCTCCCCCCAACCAAAGAAAATAAACAGTTTTGGACTAATTTAATCTAGTTGATGTCCAACCTAAAGGGTTTAGGAAAAGATGGCTGTTTTTTATCCAAACAGCACCTGTCAAAAGGTTGTAGGAGACACTGTAGATCAGTCCTATTGAGTGAAAGCGCTGTTTTTAGAAAATAGCAGCTTTTTTTTTTTTTTAATAAGAGTCAATTTCCAGACACTTGATTGTTGATCAATCAACCAACTTCTTCCTAATGTGCATTGGTCGTCCTATAGGGGTGTTTTCATAGTATAACTGCTTTAGTTAGACAGCATGAAGATAAGTAGGTTTGTAATTTATTGTCTTTTTCGGTCTGCTTTTATTCTCCTGCTGTGAGAGCTTTTATCTTTCATAGTGTACAGCTGGCTTCCAATGAGCTCTCTAACAGTACCTGCTCAGGCTCTGGCCGAGTATGCACAGTAGCTACATTCCAAGTGAGGAGTTAATTCCTAAGATTTATATACAGCAGTTAGGCTAGTTTCACACTAGTGTTTGGAGGCGCAGCGTACGCTCGCCGTAAAGATCCGCCCCCTGCTGCGCCTCCTCCAATCAACTCCGCCTATGGGCGCATGACGCTGCATGCGACCTGCGTACCCTATCTTTAGCATTGGGTATGCAGGCCGTGTGCAAGTATGCTTTTGCCGGCACATGCATCCTTTTGACGGTGCACCGGCTGCACCAAAATGCAACACGAAGTGTTTGGCGCAGGTCGGCGCACCGTCAAAAGGGCGCATGCGCCGGAAAAAGCATACCTGCGCACGGCCTGAGTACCCAATGCTAAAGATAGGGTACGCAGGTCGCATGCAGCGTAATGCGCCCATAGGCGGAGCTGACCGGAGGAGGGGCGGCAGGGGGCGGAGCTTCACGGCGAGCGTAGGCTGCGCCTCCAAACACTAGTGTGAAACTAGCCTAACTAGTGTGAAACTAGCCTAACTGCTGTATATCAATCTTAGGAATTAACTCCTCACTTGTGTGAAACTAGCATTAGCTGCTCACTCCTTCCTCTCAGCTCCTGACAACCTGCTGTTACAAATCTTGCAAAATCACCAGCCCCAAACAGTCAGCTTCTAAAACAGTTCTCGAAATCACGCCTCTCACTTTCCTGAGCCGTGTGCTTGATCAAAGTCCCTGTTATTTCTGTATGGAAACACAGCAATTGGAGTGCACAGTCCAGAACAAACCACTGAAAGCTGTGCTACTCTAGAACTACAAAGCTCAGCACAAGTTCTGCTAATGCTTCAGCTCTGCTACTGACAACAAATGTCACGCAATGAAGACGTTTTTACTAACATATAGCGCCATTAATTCTGCAGCACTTTACTGACATTTCTATCACGGTCCCCATTGAGGCTTACAATCTAAATTCCCTATCAGTATCTTTTTGGAGTACGGGAGGAAAATTGAGTAACGTGGGAGAAAAATGGAGAACCAGAGGAAACCCACTTAAACACAGAGAGAACATACAAACTTCTGGCATATGATGTCCTTGGTGGGATTTGAACCCGGGGATTCCAGTTCCGCAGTGCTACAGTGATGCTAACCACTGAGCCACCATGCTGCTCTTTTGTGTCTGTATTTTGAGAATGGCAGGGCAGATTGGATATTCTCATGTACTAGTACTTTTGGTGAATATGCTGTGGGAGTTTTCACACTTGCCGTTTGTGGGGAGTCATTTTACAGAAATAATGGCAAATTTGCAGAAAAACTGGAGCAGGTTGGCAAAACAGTTTTTGCTGCATTTTTCAACTTGTACTATATATACTACAATGTTAAACATTGAGAGTCCTCAGTGGATGATTCTATGTATATTATGCATTTGATGCTTGATTCTGTTTACCAGGGAGGAGTGAAAGCTTTTTCTGTATTGCTTCCTGTACTAACAGTTGTGCTGGATCCCCGCTGGTTTATTAGGTACAAATGGCTAGGAAATGGCATCAATGCTCACACTCAGGTCGGTGCATATGTAGCATGAAAAGGATTTAAATACCAAAAGCCAAAATGGAGTTTGTGTAGAGTAAAAAAGTCAGTGACTGGTTGCAGAACCTGGCTGAAAACTGAGCTTTATGTATCAACGTCATCCTCCTTCTCCTAAGATAGGATGATCATTTGTACAGAACGATATCACTTTAAATCAAACCTAAAGGAAAATCAAAGAAAGTGATCATTAAGTAAAATGGCGCCATGATGGGACGCGGTAAAGCTTGAATGAAGAACATGTTCATCGTGACGGTAGCAAGATAGAAAGCAAGCAAAAAAAAAAAATGAAAAATGTTGGCTGTGGACTAAACCACTATAGCCAAATTCATGTTTTTTTTGTTTTGTTGTTTGCAAACAAGAAAAAAATGACCATTTTGCATCAGTGAGCGGAATCAGATTTTCGTCTACCGTAATTTTAGTCACTTTGTCCAAAATTCTGCATAAAAGTTACACACGATATGTAGTGGGATTTTCCACAGGATCACAACCTATGCATTGCAAAGGTAAAACTCACAATGAAAATCCACAGCGCAAATCGAAATGCTGTAGCTTTGAAATTTTTTTATGAGCTGTAGATCACTTCCCAGTATGCTCCTAACAAATGGAAAGCAGGAGCAGAGAGTCCACCACTTCCTGTACAAAGACCCATCCCACCTTTCTAAAGACCCACCTCCACTTTGTGTAAAGAAACAAGAACTACTGTCAGACCCCACTTCCAAAGAAACAAAAACCCACCCCCCTTTCAATAGAGACAAAAACGAGCCCCGATTTCCTGTGCAAAGATTCGCCTCCATTTCCTGTAGAGACAAAGTCCCGCTCACACTTCCTGTAATTTGTCTCCTCTTCTCATTAGAAAGATCGGTCCCCACTTTCTGGAGAGAAACAGAGACCTATCCCCACTTGTGGAGCGAAAAAGACCCACCCACACTTCCTGTAGAGAGACAAAGCCAGCCCCCACTTACTGCAGAGAGACAAAGACCCCTATGTCCTGTAGAGAGACAAAGACCCACCCACACTTCCTGTAGAGAGACAAAGACCCACCTCCCACTTCCTGTAAAGAGACAAAGCCAGCCCCCACTTACTGTAGAGAGACAAAGACCCCCATGTCCTGTAGAGAGACAAAGCCCCACCTACACTTCCTGTAATCTGTCTCTTTTCTCTGCTGCTAGAGGTGGATTACAATTAACAATAGGCAGTGGATACCAAGTTGGGCAGAAAAGAGAAACCTAATATCTGGAACCTCTGATTCAGTTTTTGAGGGTAAGGCAATATTAAAGTGATTTGAAGATTGTATATTTATCATATCAGTTAATCAAGATCATGAATCGTAATTCTTGACAACAAAAAAATTTGAATCTTGACGAACTATACAATATTTTTGTGTAAACCAAAGTTCAGAAATGTTTGCATACAAAAATGAATTCTACAAGAAATTCAATTGGAAAGTCCTAATACCTTCCTTACATCTGGTATCAAGCACATCATCCTATCCAAGCCTCACGGTAACTGTACACTGGGAGGGTATATTATGACTGTCCAGGCAGACACAGAAGGGGGTGTCAGAGGAGCAGAAGTTTTATACTGCATTTAATCTTATATTTGGTGTATGGTCTTTGTCGGGGTAACAGGAGGGGGAAAGCTGTCTCTTTGGCTGCAGCCATTGCTAGTTCTTCTCTCCTGATCCTCTACATCTGTTTTTGTAATGTCTGTTTTTAAGGCTTTGGCTTTTTGCAGCCTGTTAATACAAGCACATGCTTATGTGTCACACGCATTTTCAGTATTTTGGAGCCACTTAGGCAGACCACAATATTCTCTGATTGTGAATAATGGGTATATAGGGTTACAGAAGATGTGGAGGCGTTATCCATTCTTTTTTTTCAGTGCCTATTTCTTAGGTTAGATGGATTAATTGTGATGGCTTAGAATGATAGCAGTTATGTCTAATGCGTTAATGTAACCAAGCAACCTATGATATTATGCTTCTCGGAAGACAAGTGTAATTGGCAATGCCACCTCTCCAGAAACAAGAAATATAACACTGTTAAAATACACTGAAAATCCATTTGCATGATTATGGTTTGTCTTATGATGATAAACCCTGTGCATATGCTCATTTAGGGCATACGAAAGGCACCAGAAGTGCCCTCTCCTGAGCTGCAATGAGAGACCACTAGGAGACGTAACTTAAAGCTCAAACTAGAGAAGCAACTTAGAGCTCCACCTAGAGATGTATCATAAAGCCTTGCCTAAAAAAATGTACCTTGGAATATTACCTAGAGACATATCTTGAAGCTTCACTTAGTAACCTAATTTGGAGCCTCGACCTTGGCACTCCATCTAGAGATGTAACGTTGAGCTTCACCAAGAGAGGCCTTCAAGCTCCACCTAAACATCTACCTTAGAGTCTAACCTAGAGACACACCTTTGCCTAACCTAGAGATGTCCCTTGGAAACCCACCTAGAGGAGTACCTTGGAGCCTCACATAGAGAAGCACCTAGAGCTTGAGCTAGAAATGTATCTTGGAGCTCCACCTTAATACCTACCTTAGAATCTCCCCTAGAGACATACCTTGGAATCTCACCTAAAAAAAAGTACTATAGAGCCTCACCTAGCAATGTAACTTGGACCTCCACTTACAGACGTTGGTTGTTGCAACACCTAGAGACGTACCATGGAGCCTCACCTAATGACAAACGTTGGTGCATCACATAGAGACATACCTTAGAGCTCCACCTAGAGATGTAACTTGAAGCACCCCCTAGAGACGCAGATGGAGGCTGTACCTAGAAAAGTAACTTGGAGCTCCACCTAGAGATGCATAAGGGAGCTCATCTTGTGACGTACCTTGGAGCCTCCCCTAGAAACATAACTTGTAGGTTCACCTTGAGATGAAACGTGGAGTTGCTCCTAGACATATAACTTGGAGCTCTAACTAGAGGCATAACTTGGAGGTTCATCTAGAGACACAGCTTGGAGCTCAACTAGAGACATACTTTGGAGACTCACCTAGAGATGTAACTTTGTACTCCGCTAAGATACATAACTAAGCTCCAGTTAAAGGTGTAATTTGTAACTACATCTAAAGATATATCTCAGAGCTAGAAATGTAGTTTGAGCTCAACCTACAGACATAACATGGAAATCAACATGGTGATTTAACTAGGAGCTCCAAATAGAGAAGTAGCTTAAAACTCGATGTATGGACAATAACTTGGACCTTCTCTGCCTAAATGCAAAACCTGTGCCCCACATCAATGCGCCAATTATAACAGTGATGGCCACAGCAACCTTTGTACCACTATAGCATCAGCCCCTAAGCCATTATTCCTAAGCTCACAGGGGCTGCTGCTCAGGTTTTCTTGGACTCTTGAACATCAAAGTTTTAGTTATGGAGCAACTGGTGTCATTGTATAAAAGGCATATTTACCATTCAGGAAATGAAGTGACAACCCTCTACAGTAACATACAGTGAGGAAATAAGTATATGATCCCTTGCTGATTTTGTAAGTTTGCCCACTGACAAAGACACGAACAGTCTATAATTTTAAGGGTAGGTTAATTTTAACATTGAGAGATAGAATATCAAAACTAAAATCCAGAAAATCACATTGTATAAATTATACAAACTTATTTGCATTTTGCATTGAAAAATAAGTATTTGATCCCCTACCAACTCATTAAGAGTTCTGGCTCTTAGAGACCAGTTAGACGCTCCTAATCAACTCGTTATTTGCATTAAAGACAGCTGTCTTACATAGTCACCTTTACAAAAGACTCCTGTCCACAGACTCAATCAGTCAGACTCTAACCTTTACAGTATGGGCAAGACCAAAGAGCTTTATAAGGATGTCAGGGACAAGATCATAGACCTGCACAAAGCTGGAATGGGCAACAAAACCATAAGTAAGACGCTGGGTGAGAAGGAGACAACGGTTTGTGTAATAGTAAGAAAATAGAAAAAATACAAAATGACTGACAATCAACCTTGGGCACCATGCAAAATCTCACCTCGTGGGGTATCCTTGATCATAAGGAAGATGAGAGATCAGCCTAAAACTACACGGGGGAAACTTGTTAATGATTTCAAGGCAGCTGGGACCACAGTCACCAAGAAAACCATTGGTAACACATTACGCCGTAAAGGTTTAAAATCCTGCAGTGCCCGCAAGGTCCCCCTGCTCAAGATGGCACATGGAAAGGCCCATCTGAAGTTTGCCAATGAATACCTGGATAATTCTGTGAGTGATTGGGAGAAGGTGCTGTGGTCAGATGAGACAAAAATTGAGCTCTTTGGCATTAACTCAACTCGCCGTGTTTGGAGGAAGAGAATTGCTGCCTAAGACCCAAAGAACACTGTCCCCACTGTCAAGCATGGAGGTGGAAACATTATGTTTTGGGGGTGTTTCTCTGCTAAGGGCACAGGACTACTTCACCGCATCAATGGGAGAATGGATGGAGCCATGTACCGTAAAATCCTGAGTGACAACCTCCTTCCGTCCGCCAGGACATTAAAAATGGGTTGAAGCTGGGCATTCCAGAAAGACAATGACCCAAAACATACAGCCAAGGCAACAAAGGAGTGGCTCAATGTAGTGGCCTAACCAGTCTCCAGACCTAGAGAAACTTATGGAGGGAGTTGAAGCTTAGAGTTGACAAGCGACAACCTCAAAATCTTAATGATTTAGATATGATCTGCAAAGAGGAGTGGACCAAAATTCCTCCTGATATGTGCGCAAACCTCATCAACTACAAAAAAAGTCTGACTGCTGTGCTTGCCAACAAGGGTTTTACCACCAAGTATTAAGTTTTGTTTGCCAGAGGGATCTAATACTTATATCTCACTGCAAAATGCAAATACATTTATATCAGTTATACAATGTGATTTTCTAGAGATTTTGTTTTTGATATTTTATCTCTCAATGTTAAAATTAACCTACTCTTAAAATGATAGACTGTTCATGTCTGTCAGTGGGCAAACTTACAAAATCAGCAGGGGATCAATTACTTATTTCCCCCACTGTAATAATTAAGGTATTTTTATGCAAGATAAGAGAAAACAAAACATGTAAGTGCAAATATGGTGGCTAAGGTTACATTTCTATTTCTGCTTGCCTCCTGTAATTGTACCCCTAAACATACTGGTACAGATAAACTGGTTTGAACACATTGATGCATGTATTTAAAGGGTTATTCCCATTGTGGACCCTTTTGGCGCATTCAGAAAATTGAACAAGGGACTGACTTCTGGAGATGAGTGCTGATCCTAAAGATCTTGTGGATTTTCCATATGCGCCTGTGTCCACGCTAGAGTATTTTCTTTAAAAAGGCTACCCCAACGATAAGCTAATGCAGGCTGTGCTAATGCTTGGACCTTCAGAGATGAGCTGCAATCTTTGAAGGAATCCATCAGCAAGTGTTCAATATAATCACAGTGTCCCCACAGGGGAGGTTGGGCATTACAGCCAATCTGTGTGACGGATGGATGTGTTGGGTCCTCCAGATAGAGAGATGCTCAGTGTAGGTGCTCTGGCAAGCAAGATCCATAGACGGGTAAGTTAATTGGAATTTGCCATCAGAAAGTTACGTATTCTTTAGAACAAGTTTTTGTGATTCATACATATACGGTATATATATTTTTTTTAATTTTGGCAATTTTTCTTCATATCATGATCTTCATTTAAAAAAAATTAAAAAACATTTCACCAGGGCAACTGGGGTTTAAAGAATCGTAGTTTCTGTCCTTTTAGGGACAGCTTCCTTATCAGAGGCATGCAAGTTAACACCACACCTTTATACACAGCTGATAACACAGGATCCATCCATTACAATAGGCGCAGTTGACCTTGCTCCCCTCTCCCTTCACAATGACCTTTGCACATGCTTATTAGGTGCTTCCTTACAAAAGATAGGATCAGTATCTGCTAATGTACATGAGTTGTTTCCTGAAACAACAGGAAGTTAAAGGGCAAAAAGAAGCCCTAGTGGCCAGTGTGATTATACACAGCTGTTGACACAGGATCCATCCATTACAATAGGCACAACTGACCTTGCTCCAACTTAGAGTGCAAAAAAAAAACAATGCGAAAATTGCAAGATTTCAAATTTTTATTTTTAATAAAAGTTGTGACAAGGAAGAAAAAAATACCAAATATTTAAATCCAAAACCTGTGTAAAGAATAGCCCATTTTCTGATGACACATTTCCTTAAAATTGACCTGATTAATCTAGAGAAGCCATTTAATGATACGAGAATGCCAAAGCCTTATTATATTTAGTTTATGACTTGAGGAGTATATTTTTCCAGCTAACACAAAAATATCACAGTAAATAATAAAAAAAACAAAAAAAAAAAAACGTGAGTACGCCATGTTGGCAGGCAAGATCACCCTTGGATTTTGAGGGTCAAACAAAAATAAACAGGCGATCGTAATAGAGGAAATGATTGAGCTGCGCTATTGGGGCCGGCAGAGCTGAGGAGTCTCTGCGGGTCTCCGCTCTCTGCATATAGATGAGGCTTTTTATAAACTCTGTTTCCCACCACGCTCGGCATGATGTCAGCTTAACACAACAACATTCATGTTTTCCATTCATTTTTAGCACGCCGTTTCACCGCTGATGTGCAGTCCAAGGTAAACGCCGGGGCAAGTTCAGAAAAGACAGCCCAATCAACATAACCTAATGTATTCTTGCCATTTTTATACCTCCCTTTTTTTGAGGAAACCATTTTTTAAACTTCCAGTAAAAGCTGATTAAATACATGCACCATTATGAAAACAGCCTGCGTGCAACTCCCCTCGTTACACTGAATTTGCCGGCTTTTAATTATTTCCTGGATTTTACTGGAAAACCATTAATGACAGTTTACGTGGCCCTAATAATTTAATAGAATGCATCTACACAACATGGGTAAATGGTGGATTTTTTGGGGTCTGGGATGACAATAGAAACTTCCTTTGCAGATGCTTTGCATAGAACGTCTGTTTTTATTGTCCCTTTGGGAGTGAATTTTCTGGTTGCCTTCACATTTGGACAAACATTTTATATGAAGTACATGAGAATAAGAAGTTAAAAAAGTAGGGCTATAACTAGGGGGATGGGGGGGGGGGTGGCAAGTCGAAGCTGTACCCAGTTCTTGTACCCAGTCGCCCTTCTGGATCACATTGGTTAACACACATACTATAAATAATGCAAGAGTGTTGGATAGTCCGGTTATAGATCTTGGTTTGGGAATCAGGAGCTTTAAACAGTAATAGCCATTTACAAGTTTTTTCCTAAATCAATAGTACACGTAACAATAGGGATCTTAATAGAATATCCTTTTAGAAAAATGAGATCTTTCATTCTCAAAATCCTCAATTTACAGGCAAAAAGGAGTCTTCAGCAAATACAGACTTTCGCATTACTCAGATAGCAGACGACAGTTGCTATGGAGAACAGGAACTGTTTATTCCAGGAAAATTTGCAGTGGAAAATCAGTTTCTTTTTGTGGTATGTCTGTCTGTTTGTGCCTGTGGAATGTCTGTTTCTCCTTGTGGAATGTCCGTTTCTCCTTGTGGAACGTCCGTTTCTAACTGCGGAATGTCCGTTTCTCCTTGTGGAATGTCCGTTTCTCCTTGTGGAATGTCCGTTTCTCCTTGTGGAATGTCCGTTTCTACTTGTGGAATGTCCGTTTCTACTTGTGGAATGTCTGCTTCTAACTGCGGAATGTCCGTTTCCCACTGCGGAATGTCCGTTTCTCCTTGCGGAATGTCCGTTTCTCCTTGCGGAATGTCCGTTTCTCCTTGTGGAATGTCCGTTTCTCCTTGTGGAATGTCCGTTTCTCCTTGTGGAATGTCCGTTTCTCCTTGTGGAATGTCCGTTTCTCCTTGTGGAATGTCCGTTTCTACTTGTGGAATGTCCGTTTCTACTTGTGGAATGTCCGTTTCTCCTTGTGGAATGTCCGTTTCTACTTGTGGAATGTCTGCTTCTAACTGCGGAATGTCCGTTTCCCACTGCGGAATGTCCGTTTCTCCTTGTGGCATGTCCGTTTCTCCTTGTGGAATGTCCGTTTCTACTTGTGGAATGTCCGTTTCTACTTGTGGAATGTCCGTTTCTACTTGTGGAATGTCCGTTTCTACTTGTGGAATGTCCGTTTCTACTTGTGGAACGTCCGTTTCTAACTGCGGAATGTCCGTTTCTCCCTGCGGAATGTCCGTTTCTCCCTGAGGAATGTCCGTTTCTCCCTGAGGAATGTCCGTTTCTCCTTGTGGAATGTCCGTTTCTCCTTGTGGAATGTCCGTTTCTCCTTGTGGAATGTCCGTTTCTTCTTGTGGAATGTCCGTTTCTCCTTGTGGAATGTCCGTTTCTAACTGCGGAATGTGTTTCTAGTTGCGGAATATCCGTTTCTGCCTGCAGAATGTCCATTTCTGCCTGCGGAGTGAGGGTCCTGCTCGTAAGCTAGAATCTATAATAAAATAGGGGGCACAATAGGTGGAACGTGCTTATCATGTACGGACCAGCCATCATTATAATACATAGGGGTTATTATATAAAGCTGCATAATCCGGTCATCAGCCAGTATCAGTCTAAAGGCCCCTTTACATTTAGCGATGGACCAGCGATCCCGACCACGATACGACCCGGTCAGGATCGCTGGTGCATTGCTGAATGGTCGCTAGTGAGCTGCCACACAGGCAGATCTCACTAGCGATGCTCGGCGGCCGTACTTACCTTTCAGACGAAGCGATGACCGCCGTCTTTCGCCCGCGTCCATAGCTCGCTTGTCGGCGCCAGCAGGAAGCCGCCGCCGAGAAATGGACGTGGACGATCTCGCACGATCAGCGATAGCCAGCGGGGGAGCCGGTCGGAGGTAAGTATCACATGTAGCGATATCGCTGCTGCGTCACAAAATCGGTGACGCTTTAGCGATATCGCTATGTGTAAAGCCCCCATAAGTAGAGTTACCAATTGCTATTGGGCAAATGAAGGCTGTGGAGACAGATAAATAGGAGGGACCAGATAATGCCGAAAAATTTAGAAAGAAGAAACTGAGAAGAGTTAGATAAGTGAGTAGAGGTGATAACTCTACCTAAAGAGATAGGCTTTTAAAAGCAGGCTTAAAAATGTGGTGGCTAGGTATTTATAGGATCGTCTGGGGTATTGCATTCTAGAAAACTGGCGGAGCAAGTCTCGGAGATAGAAATATTCAGTTCAGATTTACGATTATAAGAGCCTTAGATCAGTTGTGGAACGTAGGGCACGGGTAGGGTGATAAACAGAAATGAGGGAGGAAATGTAGGGTGGTTATGAACTGTGGAGAACTTTGTGGGTGAGAGAGATAAGTTTATATTGTACTGTAACAGATGGGTAACCAGGGCAATGACTGGCACAAGGTGGAGGCATTGGTGAAGCGGCTGGACAGAAATTCGACCCTGGCCGCTGCATTCAGGATAGATTAGAGAGGAGAAAGTTTTGTAAGAGGGAGACCGATCAGTACAGACTTGCAATACTCCAGAGGAGACTGAATAAGAGCAACAGTAAGAGATTTTGCAGTTTCAAAAGTGAGAAAAGCTTGGATTCTGGAGATGTTTTTAAGATGCAGGTGACATGAGCGAGTGACAGGATATAGGGAATAACGGACAGTTCTGTGTCAAATATGACCCCAAGACATCGAGCATGCTGCTTGGGAGTTATGGTTGAACCACCCAAGGAAATTGCAATATTGAGTATAGGTAGGTTAGTAGAGGGAGGAAACACAAGAAGTTCAATTTTAGAGAGATTTAGTTTCAGATAGAGGGAGGACATGACGATAGAGACAGCGGTCAGACAATCTCTGGTATCTTATAGTAATGCGGGTGTGATGTCAGAAGTGTACAACTGGGTGCAATCAGCATATAGATAGTACTGGAAATCAAATCTGCTGATGGTTTGATCACTAGGGGCAGAGTACAGAGAGAAGAGCAGGGGTCCTAGGACTGAGCCCTGAGGACCCCTGACAGTAAGGAGAAGATTAGAGGAAGAAGAGCCAGTGAAAGTTACATTGAAGAGGAGGAGAACCAGAAGAGAGCGGTGTCCTCGAGGCCAATAGAGCCGGGCATAGTGAAACAAATTCTCCTTCACGATAATCATGCTCACTAAATGCCCCTTTAGTTATATGAAAGGCAGGGGCACACTAATAAAATTATCCATCTATGTGATATAGAACTTTACGATCCCTTGCTGCTCCTGTTCCGATGCCTTCCGGTTCCTCGACAGTCTACTCTGCCAGATGCATGATTAAATCCTGACAAGAACATGTGAAGGCTGCAGCAGTGATCTTAGTGGTTTTGGCTGCAGCAGTCCCACGTCCGTCACAGGACGTAATCGTGGGACCTGGAAGATCAGAGACCGGCAGGCGAATGGGAAGCATCAAAATGGGAGTGGGACAACAGGTAAATATCGCTCATTTTATAAAACAATTTTCAACATTCTAAACGTTTTTTTTTTTTAATTTTTAACATTTACAGAGCTGGCTAGCGTTAGGTTTTAAGAAATAGGCTCTGACAAGTTTCACTAACAGCGACAATGTTCGAGCAATTAGTCGGGTGTACAGCAAACATCCCAATCATCTGACAAGTGAGAACTTTGAGTATTTCTCATTTAAAACATATCAGCCGTATGGAAAAAGAAATAAAAATGAAACGCAAAGATGAATTGTAAAAAAAAAAGAAAAATACTGCAGCCCTACAAAGCTAACAGACGTTTCACATGTTAAGTCAACACAAATGTGTATTCTAAAATCAAATAGGAACACTGCAGCCTAGAACGAAAACAAGGCTTGGAAACGTTAGCGGTGGTGAAGGCCCCTCTCTGAACTGTGGCAGGATTTTTGATGATGTGCTTGGCCCGGGTCCAAATGATTTCTTTCCTTTTTAATAGTAAGTCATACATACAATGTTTTTCCAAATGGTCTGTATTAAAACTCGCTATATCCCAGGAGGGCAATGCAACCTAAAGCGGAGCACAAATCAATTCTCTTAATTAGAGCCTGTCAGGACATTTACTAGCGGGGAGAGTGTGCTGCGCTAACACAGATTTTGCAGATTCCTCGAGAGCATTCAACTAGAAGCAAATCGGTAGGATAGACATCTACTGGGTCACCCCACCCCAATTGTCTACTTCAGTGACTGGGCATTCCTGCAGCTGTCCATGTTTCACATGTGTCAAAATTTGTGATAATCCTATATACACAGTATGGCACTTAATTTTATTTATTTTTTTTTGCTGTTTTACCGCCATTGTAGTTTTTATTTTCAATTTTATAACACTTCCTGGACTGTCCTAACGGAAAACTGAATCACATTTTTTTATTACATAATTTTTTTTTTTTTGGGGGGGGGGGCTGGAATTTGTAAAGGGAGTGAGAGAGGCCACAAAAAAATACAATTTATGTGGGAGACTGATGGAAACTAGCGCAAAAGAAATGTTGATTCGCTGCTACTGCTAACTGCTCCACTATATCTATTCCAAATCCAATACAAAACTACATAACTTAAAAGGGGTGGGCCAGGACTATCATTTTTTATTACCATGGGCATACAATCGAACAGGCAGGTCGTAGTTAACGACCTGCCTGTTCTGCCCAGCGCTGGGTCAGAGTGGTCACTGACTGCTCCTGCCGGCAATTCAGTTGCTCCATGCTATCAGAGCAGCTCTTCTTCTGGACTGTGCTGTCGACAGAGTGTGACTCCCGACGACATGATTGATAGCCAGCTCCAAGCAGTTAGGTAGCTGTCAATCAGCATGACTCCGGCAGTCACGCCCAGTCAACAGAGTAGAGTGGAAGAGAAGCCATTGCTCTGTCGACATGACTTAAGCAGAAGCATCTGAATCGCCGGCAGGAGCGATCTGTGACTGCTCTGTGCCGGAAGAGATCGGCGCCAGGCACAACAGACAGGTTGGTACCAATTACCTCCCTTTTAATTCTGAAGCCAGTAGTATAGAAATTAAATAGTCCCGGATAATCCAGCTTAATAAGGAAGAAATAACCTCGGTTTACCCATCTTCAGAGTATAGACTGACGGACAAAGCATACATTGAATCAGACACTGCACTGAACACTCTGGGGGTCCTGGTTTTCATTAAATTGTACGATGTGCTTTCCTAGGAACAATCATTTCACGATAATCGTGCAGTGTAAGCAGGCTGGTGATCTTTTGGTTTCCACAAAAGATCATCATTTCAGGCAGCACATCATCTTGTGGAAAAGGATTAGAACAATGGCAGCCTGTGTACACCAAACCATCTACTGTAGATCGTTCATTGCGCATCTGAAACGGGTCAGCCTGTGTAAACAGGCTAGTAAATGACCACCAATCAGCAAAAAAGCAGCTGATTAGCATTTATTGCATATGTAAATGGACCCTTAGTCTCAACATCAGTAATAGTTAAAATGGCAAGAAAGTTTGCAATCTACCTTTTATTAATAATACTCTCCTTTCTTAAGAACGGAGGGAATTTTAATTCTATTGTTTAACCCTTGTTGTCTATGAAATGGGCCACCACTTCAGTCTATTAGTAGTGGCCAAACATGCAATGCTTACAAGCTCTTTTCTATAAAGCTTGTAAGCGTTGATCTAAAACTGACTAGTTTGCTGGATTCGTTCAGCTTTAGTGTCACCGTGCGTGCTCCCTATACTGCTGCATCATCAGAGAGCACACAGTTCATGTTAGAGGCACAAAAATTTGCTGGTCCAAAACGCCAGTCTTCAGGAGTGTACTGCTCCCCCCCCATCAAACAGGAAGCCAGGATGCTGGGAAGCGTTGTATTATTGAAGATAAAAATTTACAACAACCCTTTAGAGAGATCCAGGTAAAGTATGGCGGCTTACAGTGCTACATGGGAAGGGTATGCAATTTATCTTTCAACCACAATGAAGCAACCTATTGGAAGTAGCAATCCTAAAAGTCAATGTCGACCCTTTAACGAGCTTTGTCACATGACTTAGGATAAAAGCCAAACCAGAATCTCAATCTGCAGACACTGTTTCGGGGTACTGCCCCTCATCAGTGCAAAGTGTGAGATCTGGTTTGGCTGTGTGAGAGGCGTCTGACCGATATCCAAGAAACGCTACTTCTTAGATATCAACCGCAATGAAGAAAACACTCACTCTAGTGATACCAATTGGAGATACATGTAGCTACCTGATGAGTCAATGTCTTACCCATTCGCGTGTCTTGCATCATATTGATGGATATTACAAAAACTCATAAATAGGAGTTTTGGGGTTCTTGCCCTCATTTCCCACATTGCACTGCAGTTTGGGGGTAGTTGCCCTCATTCCCCATGGTGCATTGCAGTTTTGGGGTACTTGCAGTGAAACCGAGTCACTTTTCACGAACAAGCCATTCAACGGAGTAGTCAAGGAGACCGAGGTCAAAAGCCAGGAAGAAAAGTCATAAACAGAATGAATTGACAAATGTGTCAGGCAACATTCCAAGGTCAGAATACAAGGAGGATGGCGGATCAGAGCTGTAGGGATTAAACAGACAGATGGTCAGAATAAGGTCAGGTAACGAAAGATCTACAAACAGAACGCAAGGCACAGAGGAAACAAACCACAAATAGCTGAATGTATGTCTGGCAGAGGTCTGTGAGTAACAGCACAGGTAAGTAGCCTGGCAATCACCTGTTATAATGAACACCTGGAGACATCCAGGACCTCCCAGTCTCAGATTGAACAGCCGAGCTGTCAATCAACACGTGATCACTCAGCACGCCCCTGCAATAGACTGGAAGACTGAGCTGTCAATCAAAACACTGACCACTTCAGAACGCCCCTGTACCAGATTGGACACCTGAGCTGTCAGTAACTGCATCCCAGACACACTGAGGGGTGGAACCGTTACACTTGCCCTCTTTTCCCATGGTGCATTACCTGTAACCCTTTACACCTAAAGAAGCATTCCTATCAAAGTTTTTATCTTCTTAATATAGTCCAGTCATCATATTATATAGCACTGTGTACTTACAATTGCTCATTTTGCCTTTCTACCCAGATAATTATTCTCTTTTCTCTGCTCTATGTAGGAACAAAATGTCTCTTTTGCCTGCAAAAATCATTCCTCTCTTCAACTCCTGACCCAGCTGCTTTGTGAGCAAATGTGCTAGGATGAGGTGTTATCTGAGCATGCTCGGGTGCTAACGGAGTGACTTCAGCGTGCTCGAAAAATATGTTCGAGTCCCCGCGGCTGTATGTCTGGCGGCCAACAAACAGGCAATCCCAGAATGTGTTGCAGCTGTTGAACAGCCGTAAGACATGCAGCCGCAGGGACTCGAACATATTACCCGAGCACGCCGAAGACACTCTGTTAGCACCCGAGCATGCTCGAATAACACCTTATCCGAGCACGTTTGCTCTTCCATAGCTCTAAGATTTCCACCTAAACCCAGCGCCTGTATGTTACAGAAGGAAAGGCAGAACATGGCACTTCCAGTAAATTGGTGCACAAGTAGGATCCTATCCCATTAAAGAATATTTAGAAACTTGGCACTCAAATGTGATTCACAAGGATGGTTATTTATTGGAGAAGTCTTGACTTGGAGGTATCTATGGTTTTTAGATTTCTTTGTAGCCATTCACCCAACTTCAAGATTTAGAAGATTATGGTCAACGGCACAACCATCTAAGGAGAGCCGCCTCTGATACTTTTTAATCCATCACCTTCCACCAACCTTCTGTACGTAGAAGCAGAGCACTAGCCCAGCAATTTGGCAATATGTGATGAACCCCTTAAACCCAACAGAACAACCCTACTGTGCGAGATGTAATTTTTTTTTTTTCCTTCTCCAGAGGGAAGAAAATCTGCAGTTGTAGCAAACTTTGTCAAGTCACATCCAATTTATGCCATAGAAATAGTTTCCAGACCCTGGTTCTGATGGGGCAGGGTCGGTAACCAGTCTATAGCGCACAGCTATCCAATTCAGTGAATTCTTACCGTCCAGTGAAAACAAGATTAATAAGAAATTCCATAACAACGGAGTTAAAAGGACCCAGTCCTTGTGGCTTATATGTCAAAAAAAGGAATTTGGTGGATGGAGGTATTGTATTACAGGAAGCGAGGGAGTGCCAAGCCAATCTGTCCCATCAGCCATTAGGAAAAGCTCTGCAGATGAAGACTTGTTTTTGCAGATTGGCGATTATTCTTCTGTAACCGAGCGGTTACATGTGAAGGCTCCAGTGCTGCGCATTTTAACACTCCTCTATTGTGTAGAGGAAAGAAAAAAAAAATTGTTTTCTTGCTTGACTTGGATCAGTGCCTCGAAGGTGAAAAATGAACCTTCCAATGTACTAATCTTGAGTCCCATCTAACCATTCAGGAAAATTAGCATTCAATAACCCCAGAGAGCCGCAATCTATTGTAGTGAACTGTAAAAACAGCTTTCATTCCCCCCCATGATAAAGTGAAGCAGCTTGTCTGACACAAAGCAGTGCGAGATAACACAAAACAGGTGCAAGTGGCCAGCAGCAATGTAAGAAGGCACACGGTGTATGCCAGGTATCTGGACAGTGCAGCTTATAGGGTGCCTGGTTCTTAAAATTTAGGGATCCTCATTCTCTTATAATGAAGGCCATCTACACATTTGCAAGTACTTTTGTTCTTCTAAAACCAGCTTCTCCACCATGACAGACGATCAGCTCTCCACCCTTCTGTCAAGATCACGTCACCACTTGCACGCTTGACCCGCTCCGGTCCCACCTTATCCCTAACCTTGCCAAAGTCTTCCTCCCAAACACACCTCTTCTTCAACCTCTCACTTACAAACGGTCTTTTCCCCTCATCCTTCAAACATGCCTCGATCACACTCATCCTCAAAATACCCTCCCCCGACCCATCTTCTGTGTCTAGCTATCGCCCGATATCCCTTCTCTCTTATGCCTCAAAACTACTGGAACAGCATGTCCATCTTGAACTGTCCTCCCACCTCTCCTCCTGCTCCCTCTTTGACCGGTTACAATCTGGCTTCCGACCGCATCACACAACTGAAACTGCCCAAACTTAAGTCACCAATGACCTACTAACCG
The DNA here is from genome assembly GCF_039654945.1 of Dendrobates tinctorius. Taxonomy (NCBI): domain Eukaryota; kingdom Metazoa; phylum Chordata; class Amphibia; order Anura; family Dendrobatidae; genus Dendrobates; species Dendrobates tinctorius. Next base: position 17,629,653 of record NW_027361868.1, read on the forward strand.
CCAAGAACAAGAACAAGCGACACTACTCTGTCCTCCTCCTGGACCTGTCTTCTGCCTTCGACACCGTGGACCATTCCCTCCTGCTACAGATTCTCTCATCTCTTGGCATCACAGACTTGGCCCTATCCTGGATCTAATCATATCTAACAGACCGGACATTCAGTGTCTCCCTCTCTCACACCACCTCCTCACCTCGCCCCATCTGTCTGTGTTCTCCAAGACTCAGTTCTAGGACCCCTACTCTTCTCCATCTACACCTTAGGCCTGGGACAGCTCATAGAATCCCACGGTTTACAATATCATTTATACGCTGATGACACGCAGATCTACCAATCTGGACCTAACCTCACCTCCTTACTTACCAAAATCCCACAATGTCTGTCCGCTATTTCATCTTTCTTCTCTGCTCGCTTTCTAAAACTGAACATGGACAACACAGAATTCATCATCTTTCCCCCACACCTCATTCTACCCCTCAACCCGACCTATCCATCAATGTCAATGGCTGCTCACTTTCCCCAGTCCCGCACGCTTGGTGCCTCGGGGTGATCCTCAACTCTGCCCTCTCTTTCAAGCCACATATCAAAGCCCTTGCCGATTCCAACTCAAAAACATTTCCCAGATCCGTGCATTCCTTGACCGTGAAACCACAAAAACACTAGTGCATGCCCTCATCATCTCCCGCCTCAACTACTGCAACGTCCTATTCTCTGGCCTCCGCTCTAGCATTCTGGCACCACTCCAATCCATCCTAAACTCTGCTGCCCAACTAATCCACCTGTCTCCCCGTTATTTCCCAGCCTCTCCTCTCCGCCAGGCCCTTCATTGGCTTCCTATTGCCCAGAGGCTGCAGTTCAAAACCCTAACAATGACATACAAAGCCATTCACAACCTGTCTCCTCCATACATCTGTGACATGGTCTCCCAGTACCTACCTACACGCAACCTTCGATCATCTCAAGATCTCCTTCTCTGTTCCCCTCTCATCTCTTCCTCCCACAACTGCATACAAGACTTCTCCTGTGCTTCTCCTATACTCTGGAACTCTCTACCCCAACACATCAGGCTCTTGCCTACCACGGAAACCTTCAAAAGGAACCTGAAGACCCACCTCTTCCGACAAGCTTACAATCTGCAGCGATCCTCAGTCTGCTGAACCGCCGTACAACCAACTCTACCCTCTCCTAGTGTATCCTCATCCATCCCCTGTAGACTGAGCCCTTGAGGGCAGGGTCCTCTCTCCTTCTGTACTTGTTTTGCTCATGTTTATTGTACTTGTCTGTATTTGCCCAGTTCACATGTAAAGCGCCATGGAAATGTATAATAATATTATTTTATTATTGTTCATTTGTGTTACACCTCTGTCCTAGGTATATCGGGTTTCGCTCCCTTCTCCAGGGTCCGCTGCCCTCTGCTGTGCTCCACATCAGGTTTTGCAGATTGCCCAGCCTGGATCAATTGCATCATCTCCGTAGACCTATTTGAGGCCCATTGACACACACACATACCTGTGTCTTGAGATTTGAGTTTCTAGAGCTCTATGTTTGGTGAGCTCTAACTTCTGTGCTTTACTTGCGTTTATCCCTACTGGGTTCCACTTCCTCCGTCTAGCTCGTCCTGAGATTCCTGGGGAGCCTTTACTACTCGCATGCCTTCCTGCTTACTGCGGCAATGCCCTGGGTTTGTGTGTCCACCCGAACCTGGGGCTTAGAGGAACCACTTCACCTAGCGAGCCTTGACAATTTTGATTGCTAAATGTAAAGTTAATAAACCTTCCAAAGGGCCACATGCAAATTAGACTAAAGTCAGCTGCACCTGCCAACGCTACCGGGTTTGTCTGATGTAAACGTTTATCGATCGGTGTTTGTTGGACCTCCTGTTTACACAGGCAGAACAAATCAAACAATGAGCACTGAACGAGCTATAATAAATCACTCAGTGAGCACAGGCTGCCATAGTCCTCAACAGTGCAAGCCCTGTTTACACAGCATGATGCGCTGCCGAGAATGACGACATTTTAATCTATACACAAAAGATCATTTCACCTGATGAACGAGCGTTTTGTTCAGTAGCCTGTTTACACAGGAAGATAATCGTGAAACTAGCATTTTTAACAACACTTGTTCATGACTATCTTGCAGTGCAAATTCCCCTATATGTGTATGGGGCCCACCGACTCTCCACTAGGCGAAATATGGGTCCGGTATTGCCCGATTTCAGACGGCCAATCTTTCGTTCTCTAAAAGATAGACTTAAGTCTCCCGGTGGTTCTCTCATAAAGAACACAGGAAAGAGTCAGGCAACATGTAAATTTATTTATTTTACTAATTTTATATAGCGCCATTAATTCCACAGCTTTACAAACATTATTGGCACTGTCCCCATTGGGGCTCAGAATCTAGAATCCCTATCAGGATGTCTCTGGAGTGTGGGAGGAAACTGGAGAACCTGGAAGAAACCCACGCAAACACGGGGAGAACATACAAACGCCTTGTAGACATTGTCCCTGGTGGGATTTGAACCCAGGACCCCAGTGCTGCAAGGCTGCAGTGCTGACCACTGAGCCACCATGCTGCACCATTGTTTGGCTGACAGCGATATGAAGTGTATCGGAGACTTTAAAAATCTTTTTTTAAAAAAAGTGATCTACCACTTTGCTTCTGCAGAGTGTCTAACGCTTTCATCTAGCAGTTTGCTTTTGCAAATTATTACAAATCCATCAGAGTTCTCCTTGTCCTGATGGCTATCTAATCTTCCCATTACTTCTCTCACTATTATAGGTAGTAGTAGAGGAATGGCGTTGTTCTCCACAGACTTCTGTATTATGGACAGGGGAGAAAGCATCAACAGTCTTAGAGAGGGCTGAGAAAAAGGCACAGATAAGGCAAAAATAAGAACATGATAGAAACTGTATACAAATTTCCACAACTAGGGCCTGAAAAAACATGGCACTTCCCAACATATGTGCACACCAAACAGATCAAGGAAGCATAATGCCATAAAATACAAATTGCTTTATTGAAATACATACAACAGACATAGACATGATAAAAAGAGATGGATATATTGATGGATATCACAAATACAAATGTGCTAATCGTGTGAAAATATCAAAAAATCACGACAAAGTGCATCAGTATGAAGCATAAGGGGTATGCAAAACATGTACATTCATAAGCAGAAAGACTGTAGTCTACTGCAATAGTGATAATAACAGGCAGAAATACTGAAAGCATCCAATATTACACGACATTGTGATAAATATTACCAAAATATATGTGCCCTACATGAAGAGGAAAGCTCTCAGCAGATAATGTAAGATATGGTCAGATTCAATGCACGGCACTGCTATAATAGCGTTAACAAGAAAACCAGGTCTTAAAGGAGTGCTAATAGTACGTATTTAACCGGCTGCTATAACAGTAACACTAAACAATTACATGCATGGTCATGAAGCGTGACATATAATATGGCCAAAATACTGAATATTTATAAATATGCTGCCAATAACAATATCAAACACTATCTAAGTTTGGGGCAAAAGATAATGTATACCCACAATAGTATGCCATCACATAGGTGCAATAAACACCACAAGTGTGTCCATGGCATGTATGCCCCTATTCCAGGTGTAAAGCAACACCCCTGAGTGGAAAGCACATATGACCTGTGATACCGCAGTCCCCGACGCGCGTTTCGCCTTAGCTTCGTCCTGGGAGGTAAGTGAGTGTGGCTACAAGGTGTATAGGAGTACATATAACGGCATAATTACAAATCGCTCACACCTGAGAAATCGCCCAGTGCCCGGCGTGTGACGTCATCATGGCGCGCGTCTCCCGGCCGCACAGCCACTCCCCATCATACACGTCACGATGTGGAGACGGCTGAATGAGGCCAGGGAGAGCGCGTTGCCAAGGCGACGCACCACGCTGCAGGATAACGCTGCAGATAGGTAAGCCACTCCTCCGCCCGACGTGTCAGGGCAGAGAGGCGGACTTAGCCCGTCCAACAGACGTTTCCACACAGAGTGTGCACAGTGCACTGGGAAATGCATGGGAATGGCGGTATACAGCAGTGTAATGTTATATCTGAGGGTTTTACTGCTCAGGTGCATCAGCTACAAATGCATAGTGGGCACAAAAAGCGCCCTACCAGACTGTGTTTGGAAGTCCATATGTCCAGTGGTTCCTCCATTAGAGTATATAATATATAATAGATGGATATTTGTCTAGCAATGTAATAAAATATAAGGAACAATTCCAAAAAGATATTAATATAGAGAAAGCGATGCTAGTGACCCTTATTTAATAAATTTAGTTTTACAGTTACATATGTAACGAAAATTAAGGGTCTCGACTATATATAGTATAAACCACAAAATGCACGAGAAAACACTGTAACATGGAATGTCCCTTTGATCCTCAATATGTTTAGAATAATATCCGAAAAGCATGTGGTCTACACCTATGAGAAATCAAGAGAGAACCCGATCATCGTGGGCTCTGTTTTTCAGGACTGCTGCATGTCTACACTGTGGACTTTCCGTTTGTATAAAGGATGCATATACCAGCATATGTATATATGCTCTTAGGTCCGTATAATACTTCTTTTGGAGTTTTATTCTTCCAATTTTGACACATTATGTGCCAAGAAGTCCGCATTATATTGTAGATGGGTAGACACTTCAGCGGTAATCATATTTCATGCACTTTGTCTGGGGAATGATGATGCTGGGATAATGTTCCTGTAGAGTAATAGACTTGGGTTCTAATATGCATGTTATGTGTTCCCTAGGGATTAATTTCCATATGGTCATTTTCCTTATAATGTTGTATTATTATTCTAAACATATTGAGGATCAAAAGGGACATATAACAGATATAACATTACACTGCTGTATACCGCCATTCCCATGCATTTCCCAGAGCACTGTGCACACTCTGTGTGGAAACGTCTGTTGGACGGGCTAAGTCCGCCTCTCTGCCCTGACACGTCGGGCGGAGGAGTGGCTTACCTATCTGCAGCGTTATCCTGCAGCGTGGTGCGTCGCCTTGGCAACGCGCTCTCCCTGGCCTCATTCAGCCGTCTCCACATCGTGACGTGTATGATGGGGAGTGGTTGTGCGGCCGGGAGACGCTCGCCATGATGACGTCACACGCCGGGCACTGGGCGATTTCTCAGGTGAGAGTTATTTGTAATTATGCCGTTATATATACTCCTATACACCTTGTAGCCACACTCGCTTGCCTCCCAGGACGAAGCTAAGGCGAAACGCGCGTCGGGGACTGCGGTATCACAGGTCATATGTGCTTTCCACTCAGGGGTGTTGCTTTACACCTGGAATAGGGGCATACATGCCATGGACACACTTGTGGTGTTTATTGCACCTATGTGATGGCATACTAGTGTGGGTATACATTATCTTTTGCCCCAAACTTAGATAGTGTTTGATATTGTTATTGGCAGCATATTTATAAATATTCAGTATTTTGGCCATATTATATGTCACGCTTCATGACCATGCATGTAATTGTTTAGTGTTACTGTTATAGCAGCCGGTTAAATACATACTATTAGCACTCCTTTAAGACATGGTTTTCTTGTTAAAGCTATTATAGCAGTGCCGTGCATTGAATCTGACCATATCTTACATTATCTGCTGAGAGCTTTCCTCTTCATGTAGGGCACATATATTTTGGTAATATTTATCACATTGTGGTGTAATATTGGATGCTTTCAGTATTTCTGCCTGTTATTATCACTATTGCAGTAGACTACAGTCTTTCTGCTTATGAATGTACATGTTTTGCATACCCCTTATGCTTCATACTGATGCACTTTGTCGTGATTTTTTGATATTTTCACACGATTAGCACATTTGTATTTGTGATATCCATCAATATATCCATCTCTTTCTATCATGCCTATGTCTGTTGTATGTATTTCAATAAAGCAATTTGTATTTTATTGCATTATGCTTCCTTGATCTGTTTGGTGTATGATAGAAACTGTGCTGATTTACGAACGCAATTGAAGACAGCACCCGGGATATACAGAGACCTCACATTCAGCTTCTATTTCTAGGAGAGACACACAAGAGAAAAATCTGACACTTGGATCAGGCTGCAAACTGCATATCAGGTGATCTAAAAATGAATGAAGAAATGAAAATTGCAGACTGAGACTTAACAGAATTATATTAACCCCAAAAGCAATAATGCTTAAAAAGGACTATATTATTGATGGCCAAACCTTAGGATAGGCCATCAAAATCAGAGTAGAGTAACTCCAACTTCATTGTTTTCATCAGGCACAGTGCCATTCATGTGGTACTGGCTGTGCCTGGTACTGCAGCTCTGACTCTTTCACCTAAATGAAACTGAGCTTCCTACAGTAATTTACATTGCAGTGCCTGGTAAACAATGGTGGTCCATAGGGGTGGTAGGACTGAGCCCCCCGCTGTTCTGATACTGATTAATTACCCTTAGTTAAGTCCATACATATTACAATGCTAGAGAATATTTTAAAGTTAAAAAGAAGAGACAAAGGGGATGGACGAAGAGTTGTATGACTGCTGGATCAGACAACAGACATTTAAATCTGTAGTCCGTAACTATGGAAACACATAGGTCTGCATTGGTGCTATGTACGCAGAACGGTAATGTATATTAAGACCTTCCTTAGATAAATAATCATAATACTAATTGGGGTTCCAAATGTGGATGACAATTTTCTTATTATCTGGCATAGATCCTACTAATTTTACTGTCTTTGCAAATTTCTGGAGCGACCTTAACAGGCGTAAGGCTATAAAAGGTCGATCCGACTTCTAAGATAACCAGTCCATGCATAGTAAGTCTACCTCCCTCACATTAAGGCATCCATTATGCTATATATCAGAAAGAATGCATTAATGCCCCCCCCAAACCTCCCACAACATACAGGCAAAGACTAAAGACCAAAGCAAAGGAGGAAAAAAAAAATCACTCCCCCACACTTGTATAAACCAAAACTAACTGGCAGAAGAAGGTAAAAAAAAAAAAAAAATTCTAAAAAAGAAAAAAAAAAAAAACCATTTCAGTTCTCTCCTCCACACACACTCGGACCCTTTTATTTAAAGACAAATAAACACAGCCCCCTCCAGGAAATGGCACGTAATATCTTAAGGCTGCTTATTTTTAATAGACAAGACAGAAGGCCCGGCTTTTAATTTAAAGATTAGTCAGACTTTGTTTGTTTGTTAGATTTTTTTTTTTTTGGCTTGAGGAGCGCCAAGTGAGAGATGCCAAATGAGAAGAAAGTTCTCCGCGTTCGTCATTGTGAGCGCGGCCTCCGAGAACTGTAGGTCCGCAAGCGAAGCACATCTGGTTCCCGTTAGACCGAGATCCTTATTAACCACTCCGCGGCGCCCGCTGCTGTCATACCTGGCATCTCTTGACAAGGTTTCATTTGATTTTAAATTGCATGTTATCGCTCGGTATAACCCCGCTAAGATACTATGCGTTTTTTTTTACAAGCATTACTTACAGCTTGTGTTAAACACAGGGGAGGCCTATATGATTATTCCTAATGAACGGAGCTTTTACACGAGCTGTGCTCTTAAAGGGGCAGCAGACCTAGAAATAACTTTATTAATTTGAGCAAGAAATATAGTTGTCCTCACTTATAGCTACTTTACAGAATTTTCTGCATCATCCTGAAACAATCAGTCTTGTAGAAATCCTGCAGAGGACGCAAGACTAAAGCCCCCGTTACACACTGCGATATCGCTAGCAATATCGCTGTAAAGTCACCGATTTTGTGACGTAGCAGCGATATTGCTAGCGATATCGCTGCATGTGATACTTACCTCCGACCGGCTCCCCCGCTGGTTATCGCTGATCGCGCGAGAAGCTCCTGGACCATTTCTCGTCGGCCACTTCCTGTGGCGCCGACGAGCGACGCGTGGAGCCGGGCGGGAGGACGCAGGATCGCCGCGTCTGACAGGTAAGTAGCGATCCCCGACCCCTGCGATGTCGCTGGTGAGATCTGCCTGTGTGGCAGCTCACTAGCGACCACCTAGCGATGCACCAGCGATCCTGACCGCGTCAATTCGCTAGTCGGGATCGATGGTGCATCGCTAGGTGTAACGGTACCCTTAATCGACTGCTGATCAGCTCCATCTTTACCTGGTGGGTAACAAAAGACCTGCCCACTTGGGGTGGAGCTTAGCAATCTTTTGTCTTAGGGTACCGTTACACATAGCGACGCTCCAGCGATCCCGACAACGATACGACCTGGTAAGGATCGCTGGTGCGACGCTACATGGTCGCTAGTAAGCTGTCAAACAGGCAGATCTACTCAACGACGCAGCAACGATTCCGCGATCCGTATAACAACCTCGGCGGTCGTTGGGACCTTGTCACACAGAAGCTACTCTGACAACTCAGACCTCGATAGCGTGAGTTCTGAGTCGCCAATAAGGTCACTCGTCATTGTTATGGTGTTAAACACAGCGATGCATGCTGGCCAGTGGGACACCAACGATCAAAAAATGGCCTGGGACATTCGAGCATGATCAGCGAGATCGCAACGGGGGGCTGGTCGCCGCTATGTGTCACACGTAGCGAGATCGCTGGTGAGGTCGCTGTTGCGTCACAAAATCTGTGACGTTTCAGCAATCTCGCTAACGATCTCGCTATGTGAGACAGGGCCTTTAGAGAGATCGCTGCTGCAGCCAGTTGTCTAACAGCCTGTTACGAAACACTGGAGGTGGAAGATGACCTTCCTGAGACACACCAGATGATTTCTTTATTAACTTCTAATTTTCTTTGTAATTTCAGAACAAAATGGATAAAAAAGGAGGGGATTAAAGAAGTTGTCCAACAAGGTGTAGGAACTCTTGGGATATTTTTTTTTTTTATTTTTTGTCTTTTACTGGTCCTTTAAAGGGAACCAGTCACCAGGTTTGGCCGATACGAGTTACAGCCACCACCTTTCAGGGCTTATCTACAGCTTTCTATAATGCTGTAGATAAGCTCCCGATCCAACCTGCAAAAGAAGAAAAATAACTTTTATTATACTCACCCGGGGGCGGTCCGGTGGGTGTCGCAGGTCCAGGGTCTCCCATCTTCTTGCGACACCACCCTCCTGCTTGCTTCATGGCTCCCCGGCATCGTGCTCCTGCGCAGGCATACTTATTTACCCTGTTGAGGACAGAGTAAAGTATTGCAGTACGCAGGCGCTGGGCCTCTCTGACCTTTCCCTGTGCACTGAAGAACTTTGCTCTGCCCTCAACAGGGAAGATAAGTATGCCTGCGCAGGAGCACGATGCCCGGGAGCCATGAAGCAAGCAGGAGGGTGGTGTTGCAAGAAAATGGGAGGCGCCGGACCCGGACCTGCGACACCCATTGGACTGGACCGCCCCGCAGGGGAGTATAATTAAAGTTATTTTTCTTATCTTTCAGGTCAGACTGGGGGCTTATCTACAGCATTATAGAAAGTTGTAGATAAGCCCTGAAAGGCAGTGGCCACATCTTATATCGGCCAAACCTGGTGACAGGCTCGCTTTAAAGTGGCTGTTTAGAGTTAGGAACATAGGTCTAATATTTTTTTCCCAGGAACAGTGCTACTCATGTTCATGGGCAGGGTTTTATAGTGTAACCTCACACTCATCAATAGGGATGAGCTACAAGTAACTGCTAAGAGTACCACTCAAGAAAACGTCTAGTACAATATTGCTTTTGGGGGAAAAGATACTCTATGTAGGAGTTTTATTAAGGGTGTGCAAAGAAATCGTAGAATCGATTTAACACCCACTGAAATTGTTAAACATGTGACATGAGTCTGAAATTGAAGACTTCTCAACACAGCAATGATAAAATTCTGGCTGCAAGTAGCCACCACTAGGGGGAGCTTTATATAATAAAATTATGAAGCTTCCATTGACCCAAATGAATCTGTAAAAATATAGTGCGCTCCCCCTCGAGGTAACTGATGGGATCACAAGCATCCTCAAGATAGACAACTTAGTAATTGGGTGGCCTGCCTATTGAAGGAACGCTGAAGAATTCAATCTACTTTTTAAATAAATGAGTAGGGATCTACAAGATTCCATTCACAAAAGTATACGAATGAAGTCTTAATAGCATAATCTCATATTACAAATCCATGGCTGCTTTATTCCAAGAGCACCAAGCAGGGTGTGTGGTATTACAGCTCTATCCCATTCACACGGAACCAAGCTGCAGTAAAAGACACAACCCATGGAAAAGTGGCACTGTTTTTAAGATAAAGCAGTCAGGTTTTTATTCCGACAACCCCTTATGACATTTGCACATTCAATGAAGACTCTGAACCTGTTTGTGTATCACTTCAGCAGTCGTACACATCTGTCTAGCCTTTAGGGCTGAGCTCTGCTCCCTTCCCCTATTGCTGCTGCCATCTGCTAAGCTCCACGTTAGGTCTTATAAGTGGCCCGGCATTCCTCAGTAACATCATCTCAAAAGATCTTTTAAGGCCAAATCAGACACATCCCTGTGTCTGAGTATTGGGAATATGTTCAGTAGCCATTTGGAGATTGCCAGGTCCTTCCCGATTCTTCTGTTTCCATCCCCCTACCAGATGCCTGTGATTTCTATCATTTGCTGCTGGCTAACCAATCTTTTGCTGTAAGCATCACTGTTATTACAATCTGTTCAACTTACTTGCATCTGCAGCTGGTTAATCCATCATTTGCGAAAAACATCATGAACTGTAAAGAGACTGCTGGCATGTTTTAATCTGCTGCTTTGTATTCAATAACTTTCATCTGCTCTGGTTAACTCATCGTTTGCTCTAAGCATCACAAACTGGAATTAGATTTTGATCACATTAAAGGGAATCTGTCACCCCTTTTTTGAGATATCATATAAGGATATCATTCAATTGTGTGTCACATAAGGATTCTCTTAGTACTTTTGCTTCCCCCTGACCCCGCACCTTTCATGCATAAATACCTTTTTTATATCGGTTCAGATGTATGTAAACTGCCACAGTCCGGTCTGATGGGTGGGGCTTATTCATCTGCTCCCCCCCTCCCTGTCTTGCTCTACACAAGAAGAAATGTATCACACATTGGAAGACCTATTTTGGATATATTAATCCCTTTACCTGTTTGTGTGATTCTTGAGCTTTTGTTATTTGCATAGTGTGACTTTTACTATATATGTAATGTTAATATTGCTCAATGGATCACTGTCTATTTGCTGTGGATGATTTTTCCATCCAAAGCTTTTTTAGGAGGGTTGAAGTTAATTGTTCATACCAGATGCAATGGATGGTGTGCTCTTTCTATTCTTTTGTTAGGAACCCTTTGGGAGTGACATTTAATTCTCCAATATTATGTAGGTGGCGTTTATACACCATCTGTAACATCTCTGTCTAAGAGATTTGGGTAGTAATGGGATGTTTATTGTATCTGTCAGTCATCTCCCTTCTTGTGTCCCTCCCCCTCCCCTTTTCCCTTCTGTCATTTCCCTCCTCCCCTTTTTCTTTTCCATTCTCCCGTTTTGTTTCGTTCCCTTATTTTGGTTTTCCTTTTTCTTTTGTTTTCTCTTTTTTATTTATTTTTGTCTCCTTGCATCGGCTCTTACATTCTATATCTTATTATCCCTTCATGTGATTTACTAGCAAGGCCACATTTGGCAGTACACCGGATACTGGTGCCCATCTGTTTGCCAGAAACCAAGATGTCCGCCGCGGGGGTGCACATGCGCGGGCGACTCCAGTCTTGCATTGCCCAAGGCCTCCTCTTGTGACTGCCCTGGGTACTGACGTCACTGGAGATTTCTCCTGACCAGCGCCGCCATTGGAGGGTCGGCGGTGACGCGGTGCCTGTGTTAGCTCCGCCCCTCATGCGCCGCATCCTCGCGGCTGATATCACGCACCTGCAGGCAGGGTATTTAGATGTGGCTAGCACACCTATCCACACTGCCCCCCGAGGAAGCCAGATAGGCGAAACGTGCGTCGGGGCACGTTCCTGGAACTCAGATATTCACCCATATGGGTAAGCACGATATGGCACTTTGATCTGCACCGTCACTTTATTCAGAAGGGAAGGCATAGCCCCACTGGCAGGCGTCTCCATGCATGTTGGCCTTAGTGCTGTCTTACTTGCAGTCTCCGTATTTTGCATTTAGACATGTATATATTTTGAACATTTATGGGATTCTAAGAGACGTATTATTTGTATACATGGGGAGAGGTCATGACATGGGCATTTTTCTGCCCTCCTTCTTCTTAGGAATATTTCTTATGGTGCATTTCGTTTGTGCCTTGGCTATGAATTAGTTCTGGGGAATCTGTTTTTGTCTCCCAAACACTGATTACTTCATCTACTATTACTATGATTTTGTGGTTTTATGTGATGTCTAATAAAAGGATTTTTCAATCTTATTCTTTTTGATGGTTATTTACATTGGGTAGTATGCTCTTCTCATGTGTGAATTCTGTATTATGCTTAGAGTGGCCCATCCCCTTTGGGGACTATGGAAATTGATGATCACCCATAGTACCGGATATATCAAACAAGAAGAAATGCGTAGAGAAAGACAGGGAGGGGAGCAGGTGAATAAGCCCCGCCCAGTGGACCGGACAGCGGCAGTTTACATACATCTGAACCGATACAAAAAAGGTATTTATGCATGAAAGGTGCGGGGTCAGGGGGAAGCAAAAGTAATAAGAGAATTCTTATGTGACACACAATTGAATGATATCATTATATGATATCTCAAAAAAAGGGGTGACAGATTCCCTTTAAGTTACAATCTGCTGTGGATTCCACTAACACCATCTAGGTGCTGCTTCAGAACTGATGTATTATTCTTGATCTGCACTCTCAGTTGTGTGGCTTCCAGTGTGTACTGCCTTACTTATGTGTCGGTCACTCAGCGTAGCCTGTTGTTGGGGTACTTAATGTGTCATCCTGCCTACTTGTGAATCTACATCACCGGGTGAGCCTAACAACCACTTTACCATTCATGCATCTAGGAAGACTTGGTGACAACCCCTGTGAAAGAATTAATAGCAGCCACACTTTTTTTTCCCCCAAAATGGTAATGTTTCCACCTAAACTTTTTCTCACGAGTTCTCTTGACCCTCAGTATGCTGGACTAAAGTTGAAGATAGAGCTCTCTATCGGGTTTTGCGCCTCTGTTAGTTTAGTATATTATATCCCAGTAGAATTTCCATTTTAACGTCTAGGCAGCTAAAATGATAGTAGCTCGCAGAGCCGTGTCCGTGCAGCAGTAAATCTCTCCAGTATTCTTCTCCAGCTATTCTGGTCTAGAATAAACACAGGAAGTTTTATAGCACTTAATAATATAAACATCAGATAGTGACAGCTATACCCGCTAGCTGTGTAATGGACTGCCAAGAGAAGCCGGGCCAAGCATCCAGAAGGCTACAAAACACCGCAAAGATATACAGAAGGATTAGTGTTCTGCAGCCACAGGCTCTCAGTGCATGCTGGGAGTTGTAGTTGTATGGATAGGTACTAGTTGCAAATCACAGAGAGTATTTCTATCCTGATGAAGAATTTCAGTTATATGGAAATTGTATAGCTTATCCTACCATTAGGGATTGTGGCTGTACAAGTACAACACCACCTTATGGCAGACTGATATTGCATCAATGCAAATTCAACAGAAGGTTGATTAAACGCTACCCTACAACTTAGAAAAGGAAAGAGCTGTCAATGACGGGAGCGAAGCACAATTTTGTAATGAAAAGTAAAGACATGGCCTTAACGGCGCTGTAATAGTGATTACAGTGATGCTATTGGTGAAGAAATCCGCTTTGTGGTTCTTCTTTAATCACCATTTGAAGTTTTCTGCTAATTCGATTTCGGTGCACAGGGGCCAGACTGTGCACTGGGTCTTCTCCTCATTGTCTCCGATTTCCTGCCCCTCCACCTGCCTCTGGTCTGTGAATGACAGGTCGTTGCTGATATTTCGAACAGAGGAGGCAGGTCATTCAAAGATCGGAGACAGACGGAGTGGACAGGGAATCACAGACTGATAGAAGACCCAGTGCACAGTCTGGCCCCTGTGCACCAAAATTTAATTAGCAGAAAACTTCAAATTGGTGTTTAAAGAAGAACAACAAAGGAGATTTCTTCACCAAAGGTATCAATGTAGTCAGTAGCACAGCGCCATTAGAGCCACGTCTTTACTTTACATTACAAAATTGTGTTTTCCTTAGGCTTTAAAGGGGTTGTCCACTACTAGGACAACACCCCCTCAATCTGAATGTTTGCAGTTAAAATAAAAATACTTATACTCCCCTCCTGTGCCAGCGCCATTCCAGTGGCATCGGCACTCAGGCTCATCGGAGGTTGTTATTTCACATGAGCCCTGTGCCCAATCAGCGCTGGCGTCACTGTCCGTTCCATCTTGATTACTTATTCGTCTGAAACAGTCGCTCACTTCCTCTTGATTAATTATACACCCGAAAGGGGAAGAGTGACGCCAGCGCTGAATGGGCACGTGTGACAACCTCAGGTGAGCCCTGGGAACGTGAGTGCCGACACTGCTGGAACGGCACTGGGACGGGAGGTGAGCATAGGTGGTTTTATTTTAACGGGTGCAAATATTCATATTGAGAAGGGGTTGCCTTAGAAGTGGACAACCTCTTTAATACAAGCGAGAACAAGAAACCCTTCCCAAATCAGGAATGAAATCTACAAACCTAGAGAGAAAAACTAGAAGTGAAAGATTCACACCTGTTCTTTGTTTTTTGGAATCACTCCTGGTTTTGGTTTACTGATGGCACTACCGGTGCGCTGTATTCTCTATTTCCGACATCCTCACAGGTAATAAATGGAGCAGAATTCGGGCATAGGTGCTGCAGGACCATTCTAAGGGTGATAAAGGTATCCCATTCGGCGATCGTCAAGGGTCCCAGCGTTTGCGTCCCCACTAGTGATGAGCGAATGTGTTCCGATAAGGTGTTATCAGAGCATGCTCGTGTGCTAACCGAGTGTCTTCGGCGTGTTCGAAAAATATGTTCGAGTCCCCATGGCTGCATGTCTCGCGGCTGTTCGACAGGCACAACACGTGAAGGGATTGCCTAACAAACAGGTAACCCATGCATGTGTTGCAGGCTGTAGAACAGCCGCGAGACATGCAGTTGTTGGGACTCGAACATATTATTCAAGCACGCCAAAGTCACTCGGTTAGCACCCGAGTATGCTCTGATAACACCTTATCGGAGAAGGTTCACTCATCACTAGTCCCCACCAATTTAAAAGTTATAACTTAACACATGAATGAGTAATAACTTATTCCAAACGACATATTCCCTTAATTTGCCTGACCCTTCTTTCCATAACCAACACTTCTTACCCCAGTGTCTACCATCAGGGGGAAGTAGGGTCGGCTTCATACACCTTATACAGTCATGGCCAAAAGTATTGACACCCCTGCAATTCTGTCAGATAATACTCAGTTTCTTCCTGAAAATGATTGCAAACACAAATTCTTTGGTATTATCTTCATTTAATTTGTCTTAAATGAAAAAACACAAAAAGAATTGTCCTAAAGCCAAATTGGATATAATTCCACACCAAACATAACAAAGAGGGTGGACAAAAGTATTGGCACTGTTCGAAAAATCATGTGATGCTTCTCTAATTTGTGTAATTAACAGCACCTGTAACTTACCTGTGGCACCTAACAGGTGTTGGCAATAACTAAATCACACTTGCAGCCAGTTAACATGGATTAAAGTTGACTCAACCTCTGTCCTGTGTCCTTGTGTGTACCACATTGAGCATGGAGAAAAGAAAGAAGACGAAAGAACTGTCTGAGGACTTGAGAAACCAAATTGTGAGGAAGCATGAGCAATTTCAAGGCTACAAGTCCATCTCCAAAGACCTGAATGTTCCTGTGTCTACCGTGCACAGTGTCATCAAGAAGTTTAAAGCCCATGGCACTGTGGCTAACCTCCCTAGATGTGGCCGGAATGAAAAATTGACAAGTGATTTCAACACAAGATTGTGCGGATGTTGGATAAAGAACCTCCACCAACATCCAAACAAGTTCAAGCTGCCCTGCAGTCCAAGGGTACAACGGTGTCAACCCGTACAATCCGTCGGCGTCTGAATGAAAAGGGACTGTATGGTAGGAGACCCAGGAAGACTCCACTTCTTACCCCGAGACATAAAAAAGCCAGGCTGGAGTTTGCCAAAACTTACCTGAAAAAGCCTAAAACATTTTGGAAGAATGTTTTCTGGTCAGATGAGACAAAAGTAGAGCTTTTAGGGCAAAAGCATCAACATAGAGTTTACAGGAGAAAAAAGAGGCATTCAAAGAAAAGTACACGGTCCCTACAGTCAAACATGGCGGAGGTTCCCTGATGTTTTGGGGTTGCTTTGCTGCCTCTGGCACTGGACTGCTTGACCGTGTGCATGGCATTATGAAGTCTGAAGATTACCAACAAATTTTGCAGCATAATGTAGGGTCCAGTGTGAGAAAGCTGGGTCTCCCTCAGAGGTCATGGGTCTTCCAGCAGGACAATGACCCAAAACACACTTCAAAAAGCACTAGAAAATGGTTTGAGAGAAAGCACTGGAGACATCTAAGGTGGCCAGCAATGAGTCCAGACCTGAATTCCATAGAACACCTGTGGAGAGATCTAAAAATGGCAGTTTGGAGAAGGCACCCTTCAAATATCAGGGACCTGGAGTAGTTTGCCAAAGAAGAATGGTCTAAAATTCCAGCAGAGCATTGTAAGAAACTCATTGATGGTTACCGGAAGCGGTTGGTCGCAGTTATTTTGGCTAAAGGTTGTGCAACCAAGTATTAGGCTGAGGGTGCCAATACTTTTGTCCGGCCCATTTTTGGAGTTTTGTGTGAAATGATCAATGTTTTGCTTTTTGCTTCATTCTCTTTTGTGTTTTTTCATTTAAGACAAATTAAATGAAGATAATAATACCAAAGAATTTGTGTTTGCAATCATTTTCAGGAAGAAACTGAATATTATCTGACAGAATTGCAGGGGTGTCAATACTTTTGGCCATGACTGTATGACCCTAAAGGCTACCCGTATATAAAAACACTTATCTACTTCAGGTCAGAAGACCATACACATTTTGCCCGACTAGTTGATGTTTATGGTGAACACTCGAAACGCTCATGACACCAGGGGAAAGAATGGAAATGTTGGATGGTTGTCGTTCACTGTCCTCAGTGGAGCTCACAGTTTAAATTTCCCACCAGTTCTGAGCGTGGGAGTTAAAACAAAGCATGAGGAGGAAATCTACGTAAATATAGGAAGAACATACAAACTCCATTTAGATGTTATCCATAGCTAGATGTGAACCAAAATGGAAAATATATCTTGGTGAGTGGCTTTGTTTGCATTGTGCTGCAGATGAAGTTTCCCTTTAATTGTGATCAGGAGACAATGGATGTGCCCGGAGTTCTGGTTAGTTAGGAGACAGATGCCATCCAGTGGAGTATCCGTAACGGCATAAAGGTGGTCGAGGGAGCAGAAGAAATCAAGTCGACTGCAGAGGTAAATATAGCAACTTACAAATGATTGAGAAACTGATCCCAAAAATAAAGCAGTTAATAGACAAGCAAATCTCTGCAGACTGGCACCCACATTAAAGAGCATGCCTGTGGTTAATAAGTGTGGGGCTTGTATGAACAAAGCTAAAGGGAGGGAGAAATCTTCCCAGCTTATTTTTCAGGTCATGTCACCTCCACCACAGAATAGAAATGAATTGGAACAGAAACAGAAAGTTTCCAATGCTTGGAGGCAAAATACATTTTAATATACATACATACGGTATATAGCAGGGCTGTCCAGTCAGTAAGTCAGACCTCTGACTGCTCAATTTCCCTGACTCCAACTACGACCCCACAGCACTGGTCACTACTGAGCATGTACATAAAGTGCAGCACAGATTCATCTCATCTACAACCCCACAGCGCTGGTCACTACTGAGCATGTGCATAAAGTGCAGCACAGATTCATCTCATCTATGACCCCACAGCACTGGTCACTACTGAGCATGTACATAAAGTGCAGCACAGATTCATCTCATCTATGACTCCACAGCACTGGTCACTACTGAGCATGTGCATAAAGTGCAGCACAGATTCATCTCATCTACAACCCCACAGCACTGGTCACTAGGGTGACCGGATCTCATATGGGGGGGGGGAAAATGTCAGAATCTTGTTCGTCTGGACCCCACAAAACGATTCCCCTTTCCAGATATTGAGATAGCCAAAATTTGAGCTCGATCAAACGACGTTAACCCGTGCTGCTCGTCGCTCAAAGTTTGAAAAAAATCCAAATTGAGGTATTTTAAGATTTAGGTATTTTGCATAGTCTGTTAGACTATAAAGAATGTGACAACAACATTGCAGAAATAGCCCTGACCAAATTTTCGAACCATTTGTGGTATTTGAATGCAGAGTTGGTGGGATTATCGTTTTTTGATCCCACCATTACAGACAATGAAAAGTTGTTAATGGCTAATAAATTGCTCAGTAGCACAGATGAACCATCAGAGCACGCTAACCTACAGGAGTTGATAATTTTACATAGTTATCTAATCTATTCTAGAGCTTTTGTTAAAGTAGTATTTGAAACGTCAGAATATAATGCTCGGCATTTGCTTACAACTTGCAGGACATATTGCTTTTGTTCTTCATCTTTTGTCAGAAGGTCGTTAAAGTCGGTTACTTCCTACCGCTTAATTTTTCTTTCCTAACTTTTGGATTTACAACCCTAGCATGCTCTGATGGTTCATCTGTGCTACTGAGCAATTTATTAGCCATTAACAATGTTTCATTGTCTGTAATGGTGGGATCAAAAAACGATAATCCCACCAACTCTGCATTCAAATACCACAAATGGTTCGAAAATTTGGTCAGGGCTATTTCTGCAATGTTGTTGTCACATTCTTTATAGTCTAACAGACTATGCAAAATACCTAAATCTTAAAATACCTCAATTTGGATTTTTTCAAACTTTGAGCGACGAGCGGCACGGGTTAACGTCGTTTGATCGAGCTCAAATTTTGGCTATCTCAATATCTGGAAAGGGGAATCGTTTTGTGGGGTCCAGACGGACAAAATTCCGACATCGATTTTTTGTGGTCACCCTACTGGTCACTACTGAGCATGTACATAAAGTGCAGCACAGATTCATCTCATCTATGACCCCACAGCACTGGTCACTACTGAGCATGTGCATAAAGTGCAGCACAGATTCATCTCATCTATGACTCCACAGCACTGGTCACTACTGAGCATGTGCATAAAGTGCAGCACAGATTCATCTCATCTATGACTCCACAGCACTGGTCACTACTGAGCATGTGCATAAAGTGCAGCACAGATTCATCTCATCTACAACTCCACAGCACTGGTCACTACTGAGCATGTGCATAAAGTGCAGCACAGATTCATCTCATCTACAACTCCACAGCTCTGGTCACTACTGAGCATATACATAAAGTGCAGCACAGATTCATCTCATCTACAACTCCACAGCTCTGGTCATGGTCACTACTGAGCATGTACATAAAGTGCAGCACAGAATCATCTCATCGGTGACCCCACAGCACTGGTCACTACTGAGCATGTATATAAAGTGCAGCACAGATTCATCTCATCTATGACCCCACAGCACTGGTCACTACTGAGCATGTACATAAAGTGCAGCACAGATTCATCTCATCTAAAACTCCACAGCACTGGTCACTACTGAGCATGTGCATAAAGTGCAGCACAGATTCATCTCATCTAAAACTCCACAGCACTGGTCACTACTGAGCATGTGCATAAAGTGCAGCACAGATTCATCTCATCTACGACCCCACAGCACTGGTCACTACTGAGCATGTACATAAAGTGCAGCACAGATTCATCTCATCTAAAACTCCACAGCACTGGTCACTACTGAGCATGTGCATAAAGTACAGCACAGATTCATCTCATCTACAACCCCACAGCACTGGTCACTACTGAGCATGTACATAAAGTGCAGCACAGATTCATCTCATCTAAAACTCCACAGCACTGGTCACTACTGAGCATGTGCATAAAGTACAGCACAGATTCATCTCATCTACAACCCCACAGCACTGGTCACTACTGAGCATGTACATAAAGTGCAGCACAGATTCATCTCATCTAAAACTCCACAGCACTGGTCACTACTGAGCATGTGCATAAAGTACAGCACAGATTCATCTCATCTACAACCCCACAGCACTGGTCACTACTGAGCATGTACATAAAGTGCAGCACAGATTCATCTCATCTAAAACTCCACAGCACTGGTCACTACTGAGCATGTACATAAAGTGTAGCACAGAATCATCTCATCTACCTGCTACAGTACGAAACTGACTGCCCCCTACAGTTTGAGACCACCTCCCTGCAATCTAAGACCGCCCCCTGCAGTCAGAAGACAGCGTTGAATAAGTTAGAACTTCCATTTCATAAAAAGTGATAGCATAATTAGGATATGTTAGCTCTTTATAATCCGTGGATCTGACCAATGGGACCTTCATGGGACCAGATCAGCGTATCACAGTGAGTGCAGCACTGACCCAGCCACCCGCTGTGCACAGGAACAGCGGCACAGCTTTATTCAAGTAAGCGGGACTGGCTGCAGTTCCCCATGGCTTCCCATTGCAGGATCTGTGAGGGTCCAAGTAAAATAAATGGCCATTAAATAACTACCATAGAAAAATGGCAAAACCTAGAAGTATCGTATCACTGCGAGAAGGACAATACCAATTTAAAAGCAAGACCAACCCCAGTTGTGGTAGATAATTTTCAGATTTTAATTTCAAGGAATTTACATATTTAATTAATTTAGGGGAAACTGAGTTCCGAAACAAAGTGTGTAATCAGATTTATGATGGAAAATATCAGGGAGGATGAACTGATGCCGCTGAACCCCGATACTGCAGTGCAGCATCATGTAATTGTGGAATGTATTCTGAATTCCAAACAGATGAACTCTTCATGAATGGAAGAAGCCGCAGATGTTACTTTCCTATTTGCTGTTGTACACGTCTCTAATAAACAGCGTGCTTGTGAAATGATCGGGCCGGAGGTCAGCACTGAGTTTAGACAGCAAGAAACATTTACTTCTTCTATCTGTGCACACGACATGGGTGTAAAATGCAGAAAGTGAATCATAATCCATCTCACTGATTACATCTCTAATTATAACACACAAGTAATAAAAAAACAAATGGACAAAAAGACGAGTGTTGATAAAACTTCAGAGTTACTAAAGGAAAAAGACTAAACAAAAACATACAGGTTCATAGAGTTTAGTCAATGTTTTATTTTTTTAGGGAGCGTGGGAGCAAAAAATGTCAACTTTAGTGTTCAAAACTTTTTTTTGGGAACGAGGACAGCTTCACCTGGGAAAACTCGGCAGGTGCGCCAGCATCACAAAGACGATGTGAGCACATAGCCTAAGAAAAGCGGGCAGCCAGCGTTTAGTTCCCAGCAGCGCACATATGGCATTGCACAGTCCCCTCAAATGTATAAAGTACACCCTGCAAATGCTGCTAACAAATTAAATAAAGCTATAGACTAAATATAAAAATAAAGCATAAAGTCGAAAGCTGCCTCGTTTCATAGGCAGTCACCTTTGTGTGATTCAAGTTTATGAGCCATGTTCTAAAAATGTCCGGTTTTAGTCATTGCGCGACTGATAACTACATTGTGAGCATGTGTGCTGGACATGACTCATAGGAAAACAGCAGAAATATGTTCTGCTGAATGGGAGCAGGCTACAAACGATATGACTCGCTAAAAAGGGAAACTAAAAATCATCACCATACAATCCACATAGAAGCAAAGCCTTCAGAAAAGATTAAAATCAGGAATGCAAAGGTAACAAAAGTCAAAGGCACTCAGGTCCTGGTCTCCGATGGAGTAGAATAGTCTCTTTGATACAGTTGTGGCCAAAAGTATTGACACCCCTGCAATTCTGTCAGATAATACTCAGTTTCTTCCTGAAAATTATTGCAAACACAAATTCTTTGGTATTATCTTCATTTAATTTGTCTTAAATGGAAAAACACAAAAGAGAATGAAGCAAAAAGCAAAACATTGATCATTTCACACAAAACTCCAAAAATGGGCCATACAAAAGTATTGGCACCCTCAGCCTAATACTTGGTTGCACAACCTTTAGCCAAAATAACTGCGACCAACCGCTTCCGGTAACCATCAATGAGTTTCTTACAATGCTCTGCTGGAATTTTAGACCATTCTTCTTTGGCAAACTGCTCCAGGTCCCTGATATTAGAAGGGTGCCTTCATCAAACTGCAATTTTTAGATCTCTCCACAGGTGTTCTATGGGATTCAGGTCTGGACTCATTGCTGGCCACCTTAGAAGTCTCTAGTGCTTTCTTTCAAACCATTTTCTAGTGCTTTTTGAAGTGTGTTTTGGGTCATTGTCCTGCTGGAAGACCCATGACCTCTGAGGGAGACCCAGCTTTCTCACACTGGGCCCTACATTATGCTGCAAAATTTGTTGGTAGTCTTCAGACTTCATAATGCCATGCACACGGTCAAGCAGTCCAGTGCCAGAGGCAGCAAAGCAACCCCAAAACATCAGGGAACCTCCGCCATGTTTGACTGTAGGGACCGTGTTCTTTTCTTTGAATACCTCTTTTTTTCTCCTGTAAACTCTATGTTGATGCCTTTGCCCAAAAAGCTCTACTTTTGTCTCATCTGACCAGAGAACATTCTTCCAAAACGTTTTAGGCTTTTTCAGGTAAGTTTTGGCAAACTCCAGCCTGGCTTTTTTATGTCTCGGGGTAAGAACTGGGGTCTTCCTGGGTCTCCTACCATACAGTCCCTTTTCATTCAGACGCTGACGGAAAGTACGGGTTGACACTGTTGTACCCTCGGACTGCAGGGCAGCTTGAACTTGTTTGGATGTTAGTCGAGGTTCTTTATCCAACATCCACACAATCTTGCGTTGAAATCTCTTGTCAATTTTTCTTTTCCGTTCACATCTAGGGAGGTTAGCCACAGTGCCATAGGCTTTAAACTTCTTGATGACACTGGGCACGGTAGAAACAGGAACATTCAGGTCTTTGGAGATGGACTTGTAGCCTTGAGATTGCTCATGCTTCCTCACAATTTGGTTTCTCAAGTCCTCAGACAGTTCTTTGGTCTTCTTTCTTTTCTCCATGCTCAATGTGGTACACACAAGGACACAGGACAGAGGTTGAGTCAACTTTAATCCATGTCAACTGGCTGCAAGTGTGATTTAGTTATTGCCAACACCTGTTAGCTGCCACAGGTAAGTTACAGGTGCTGTTAATTACACAAATTAGAGAAGCATCACATGATTTTTCGAACAGTGCCAATACTTTTGTCCACCCTCTTTTTTATGTTTGGTGTGGAATTATATCCAATTTGGCTTTAGGACAATTCTTTTTGTGTTTTTTCATTTAAGACAAATTAAATGAACATAATATTTGTGTTTGCAATCATTTTCAGGAAGAAACTGAGTATTATCTGACAAAATTGCAGGGGTGTCAATACTTTTGGCCACAACTGTATGTAGGAGGACAGGTGGCATCTACGCATGTTCCATACATCCACGAGAATCAATGGCTGTTCAGGTCTAAGGATTTAAAACTGCCCCTCCTACAAACTGAGACCTGTGATGGAGACCTTATTAACAAATAAGAGAACATAGTACTCTCACCCTTTTGCTCGTTAGTGTATATACGGTAACAAGGTTTTGAACTTTTCACTTTCAGGCTCCATATCTCACCATCCATTACTGCTTCGAACGAGAAGCTACCACCATTTTATAGACAATACATAAATTTGACTTGCAGCTATTTAGCAAATGATTAGTTATGCAGATTCTTGTCATGTCACAAAATTGTTAATGTTTTGCGTCTGGTGACGAAAAAATCTTTACCAACCTATTCTCACATTCTCTAATAGCTCCGTGTGTTATTAGGATGATTCCCAAGTGACAGGTCACTGGTTCGAATCGAGGAGCAGCCAATGAAGATTTCCCAAGAAACACCATCATCCAGTTCATTGATAGAGGTCTCAGGAAACAAAATCGCCAAGATGCATCATGTGAGCGCCATGACAGTTGGAAGAATACAAAATGAAGTCCGTCCATCCATTCAAAATCCAAGAGGTGGACGTCCAGACAAAATATCGGAGTCAACAAGTCAGCTCATCACAAGGTCTATAAGTTTTAGTGCGACAAACATGGCAGTGGAGGTGGCTCGTGTGCTTCATAATAGTTAGATCATAGACATCCATGCAAGCACCGTGCGACGCACATTACACAGGTCTAGAATGGTGGCCCAAAAAAAGGTGAAGAAGCTTTGACTTCAATATCGTCATAAGAAGCGTAGGCTCGAGTTTGTAAAAAGTCAGAAAAGTGGACAGTAGAAGATTGGAAACAGGTAATTTGGAGCGAAAGTCAATAGACTAGACTCTGATCGGTGCAAATGGATGTGGAAGTAACAAGGGAAAAGGGGCTAACGGATCGAGAAATTGAAGGAAATATCAATTTGGTGGAGGAAGCCTGATGATATGGGGTGTTTTACAGCCAAAGGCGACTTGACTAGGATTTATGGTGGTCTTAATGCTGAGCTCTATGTGAGTATCCTACCAGATGAGTTACTTCATACACTTGAGTACTATGAATAGTGTTCCAGAGGTGCTGAATTGGCACCACTGTCCCCAGACATTAACCCATCAACCCCAATGACCAAAAGCAAATATCTGTGTATATACATACCAAAATGAGTCGGCCTGTATGCACCAACGTTTAGAAGAGACCTGGGTAGGTCGAGACATGCTTGAATCTGATCGAGAACATTCCCAGAAGGATTCAGACAGTGTTGAAATTCAAGGGTGGATTTACAAAATAATAATTAAAATTGAGATTGAGATTTTTATGAGCAAAACAGTAACAATGCAGTGACATGACAAGAATCTGCATAACTAATCATATACTAAATAGTTACAAGTCAAAATGTATCTATGAGATAGCCAAGATGATTATCTATAAAATGATGGTAGTCTCACGTTCCAAGCTGTAGTGGATGGTGAGATATGGAGCCTGAAAGTCAAAACATTGTTACCCTTTTGCTCGTGGGTGTATTTGCATTACTCAGGAAACCCTTTAAATAACACCTATCCTCAATGAGGATTTACTGAAATGGTTGGCATGTGGAGGGTAACACTACCGATCTTGACAGTGTAGTTGGAGTCTCTGGAGGACCCAGGATTTCTGTTCATTATGGAGAACAGTTCATTGATATTAATAAGCACAATATAATGCCTCATTTCTCCAGTGGGGGTGCTGCAGGAGAATTAAATACTAGCTACCAGGATTCCTATCAGATTACAACAGATCTCTTGGGGAGAGTTGAGCAAAATGATTTACAGGAACCTGGTTCTCTGGACACAACAATTGTCTGTGGCCACCAGACCAGAATCCTGCGAACCTCATCCTACCTGATGGCATAACAGAGTGTCTTATATCTAAAAAGCTCAGCACAACATCATCCATGTATCGTGCTGCAACAATGACATTGTTCCAAACCTACAATTAAGATTAAGAGATGGGGAAACCGGCAAGTAGGAGGTTCGCATGACTTTTGTCAAACAGTCATGAACTACTAATGTGACCAGTAGTCTACGAGTATTTACCGTAGGCTCAACTCTTCTCTCAGGGTTGCACTCTTGACTTGCCTATTTTAGGGGTCCTTTCTAATAAAGGATCCCCTTTCTGAAATGGTTTAGATATTCAATTTACAATTCATAGAGAGATGTACTCAAAAGTATTATTTTATGGTCCTGAAATATACCTGATGAAGGACCAGGATCCAATTTGAAAACATTCAAAGTCTAGTAAAGTTCAGTAACTTCCACCATTCTAGAAACTCAGAAATTAGGATCTGCCCCCATGGGCACCCAAAAGAGCCCATCCAAATCCACCAAGACTTTATTCACATCTGAGATCAAATTAATTTGTCTTTTTAACTTGGACACTAACCGTTCTGAACCAACATGTGGACTATCTTCTAGAGACAGAACACTCCAGAATCAGCTGAACATCTGTTTTATTGTTATGTATCTTTTTTTTTGTTGTTGCTCTTTTACAGCTTTACCAAATTCTCTGACAATGAAATCCTACAAGTGTCGCCAGCTGGACACATTGAGGCGCCAATTTATGACAGAGCAGCTTCTTTTTATCAAAAACAGCAAAACATATTTCTTTCAATTTAATTGTAGCGAGAGCGGAGAAAGCATGAACTGCGGCAGCCGTCGTGTAGAAAAAGCGCCAAGTCACACAACATCCTGAGTAAGAACACGGACAGAAGGCAGACTGATTCCTGGAAATCAGGATGACCGAGACAGCGATTCTCCGAAAACGGGTGGGCCAATTGTTTATTGCTTTAAATAGTTTGTCATGTAGCGCCCCCTTCAGGCCTTGCATTGGACACCACAAAAGTGCAACTATTATTTTTCTCTGTTAAAATAGAAGTTGGTGTTTAGAGTCTTACAGAAGTCCCATCTGGTACATATATGGCAATATGGAGATGACATTGATTCCACTAGGGAACTGCCGTCCACCTTCCTCTCTTGTGAGTGATAGTGCCGGCCTGGAAGGAGCACTGTGTGCAGAGAAAACTCAGGCTGTCAATCCTCAGTGAGGGAGGCGGGGCACGTAAAATCGGCAGGCAAATCAGTGCACTGAGCCTCTTGGCCACACCTAGGGTGCACCCTATTTAGCATATTTGATTCAACCTCAATTATTGAAGAACAGAGGCAGCGATTATAAAACTAAAGGCACTATTTTTCTCGGGGCGATATCCCCTACAAGGCTACGTGCTTAGTTTCTATTGTCAGTTTGGGCTCACAAGCCTCCCTTTAATTTATTGAATACATAGGACCTAATTGCATCTATGCTACAAGTAAAGCCAGGGCTTAGATGTTCACTGTAATTTCCATCTAAAGTCGGCCTGCTGCTTACACTTATCAACATCTGCATGAGATCCAAGACATCATGAGTTTAAGAAAATAAAAGTATCTGTTCATCTCTGCAAGCCATAAGGGTATTTAAGGCAGAGGTAGCTCCAGATCAATAGCAGATTCATATGGCATCTGCAGGCCGGGGAGAGGACGTAATAAGAAACAGCACGCCGGCTTCATATGGAAAACTGATCTTCAAAATTTATACTGCATGGAAAAAAAAAAGCCGATTTCTGGAGTAGTCCGGGCTTGGAAGGGAGAATTATTTCCTGAGTTGAGTAACAAATCCTGCCCACTACGTTATTGCTGGGCTGCAATAAAGCCAGAGAAGTCACGCAACCCCAGCTCCGCTCCAGCATGTGCTTCATGCATCCGAAATTACAGGAGAAACTTTTCAAAGATCCCTACCGGTGTGGATGACACTTATAATATGTCTGCTGGGGTATTAATATGTTGGTAGGCAAGTCACGGAAACAACTGATCTCATGTCTACTGCATCAATTTATCAGTCCGATATCTATTCATTTGGCATCTGATACGTATCCAATATCTATCTCTATCTCACACCTACCTGTCTGATATCTATCTCATTTCAACCTTATACCTATCTTCTACCTCACATCAATCTTTATATCTATTATACAGTTGTGGCCAAAAGTATTGACACCCCTGCAATTCTGTCAGATAATACTCAGTTTCGTCCTGAAAATGATTGCAAACAAATTCTTTGGTATTATTATCTTCATTTAATTTCTCTTAAATGAAAAAACACAAAAGAGAATGAAGCAAAAAGCAAAACATTGATCATTTCACACAAAACTCCAAAAATGGGCCAGACAAAAGTATTGGCACCCTCAGCCTAATACTTGGTTGCACTTTGTCATGTGACCGCAAGTATGCAATTTGGAATCTGGCCACAATCCAACTAGACGTGTGTGGCCTTGTTCAATTCCCTTGTATTGAGAGAGGCTGCGCACGTCTAGTCGGCACGTGACCACATGATTGCAAATCACATACTTGCACTCACGTATCCACCCACTACCGGCACTGGAAAATTCTGAGAGTGCGCGCTGAGAGGATTCACAAGTCTGAGGTGACATAGAGGGAGTGCAGACTTGAAGCCCAAAGCCTGGATAACCTTCTTAACGTACCTCTCCAATTCTTAAGCCACTATATGTGCATCCAGAACTGCTCTTCTGAGCGGGACTACTCACAATAGTCACCATTACAAGATCTTCCATTCTGTGTCACCATCTGGAGATCTGCTCTTCTGTGCGAGACTCCTTACAAAAGTCGCCATCAGGAGATCTGCTCTTCTTCGTGGGAATACGCACAAAAGTCACCATCAGGAGATCAGCTCTTCTGTGTGGGACTACTCACAAAATTCACCATCAGGAGATCTGCTCTTCTATTTGAGACTACTCATAAAAGTCACCATCAGGAGACCTGCCATTTTGTGTGGGACTACTCACAAGTGTCTCCTTCTGCAGATCTGCTCTTCTGTGCGGGACTACTCACAAAAGTCACCATCTCGAGATCTGCTCTTCTGTGTGAGACTCCTTACAAAAGTCGCCATCAAGAGATCTGCTCTCGCAGCACGGTGGCTCAGTGGTTAGCGCTGCAGCCTTGCAGCGCTGGGGTCCTGGGTTCGAATCCCACCAAGGACAACATCTGCAAGGAGTTTGTATGTTCTCCCCGTGTTTGCGTGGGTTTCCTCCGGGCACTCCGGTTTCCTCCCACACTCCAAAGACATACTGATAGGGAATTTAGATTGTGCGCCCCATCGGGGACAGTGATGAAAAAATGTGTGCAAATTGTAAAGCGCTGCGGAATATGTTAGCGCTATATAAAAATAAAGATTATTATTATATTATTATTATTCTTCGTGGGAATACGCACAAAAGTCACCATCAGGAGATCAGCTCTTCTGTGTGGGACTACTCACAAAATTCACCATCAGGAGATCTGCTCTTCTATTTGGGACTACTCATAAAAGTCACCATCAGGAGATCTGCCATTTTGTGCGGGACTACTCACAAAAGTCACCATCTCGAGATCTGCTCTTCTGTGTGGGAATACGCACAAAAATCACCATCAGGAGATCAGCTCTTCTGTGTGAGACTCCTTACAAAAGTCGCCATCAGGAGATCTGCTCTTCTGTGTGGGACTACTCACAAAATTCACCATCAGGAGATCAACTCTTCTGTGTAGGACTACTCACAATTGTCACCATTACAAGATCTTCCATTATGTGTCACCTTCTGCAGATCTGCTCTTCTGTGCGGGACTACTCCCAAAAGTCTCCATCAGGAGATCTGCTCTTCTTTGTGGGACTACTCACAAAATTCACCATCAGGAGATCTGCTCTTCTATTTGAGACTACTCATAAAATTCACCATCAGGAGATCTGCCATTTTGTGTGGGACTACTCACAAGTGTCTCCTTCTGCAGATCTGCTCTTCTGTGCGGGACTACTCACAAAATTCACCAACAGGAGATCTGCTCTTCTGTGTGAGACTCCTTACAAAAGTCGCCATCAGGAGATCTGCTCTTCTGTGTGGGAATACGCACAAAAGTCACCATCAGGAGATCACCTCTTCTGTGTGGGACTACACACAAAATTCACCATCAGGAGATCTGCTCTTCTGTGCGGGACTACTCACAAGTGTCAACATCTGGAGATTTGCTCTTCATAGCCACACATCACGGGCCCGCAAGCCACAGGTTGGGGATCCAGAATCTACCTATAATATCTAAATACAGTTTCCTACCTACAGTATCTCTCATATCTGCTTATCACTATCCATCTAGGCATCTGTCTCTAGCACCACTACAGTTTTCTCTCTATTTTATCCTTGTACAATTTTTATCTATCTGGAAGAAAAATGACATCTGATTTGTGAACACGTGAAATGGATTAGCTCAGTCCCTTAGGGCCCTGTCACACATAGTGGCGCACCAGCGATCCCGACAACCATATGACCATGTCAGAATCGCTGGTGTGTCGCTACATGATCGCTGGTGAGCTGCCAAACAGGCCGCTCTCAGCAGTGATCAGGACAGCGACGATGCGGGTAACAAGCGCGCAAGTCGCTTAGTTACCCGCTGTGTATGTTAGAAACCAGGGCGCTGGTGCAGGGAGCTGGTAACCAGGGTAAACAGCGGGTTTCTAAGCACCGTGCGGCCCTTAGTTACCCCCGGTTTACATTGGAAACCAGCGTCGCTGATCGCTCGTCTCCTGCCTGCCACACGCAGAGATGCGTGCTGGCCAGCGGGAGACCAACAATCAAAAAAAGGTCCAGGGCATTCGAGCACGATCAGCGATACCCAGCGGGGGGGGGGGGGGGGGTTTGGGCGGTGGGCGGTCGCTGATCCCCGTCACACACAGCGATATCGCTGGTGAGATCGCTGTTGCGTCACAAAACTTGTGACTCAGCAGCGATCTCGCTGTGTGTGACGGGGCTTAACACGCAATCTTCCTGTCTCAGAGGAGCTTGATGGATTGGATGCCATCCCACCAGGCAGCTTCCCACCTTTAAGGCCCCGTCTCACTAAGCAATCTCGGTAGCGAGATCGCTGCTGAGTCACAACTTTTGTGACGTAACAGCGATCTCACCAGCGGTCTCGCTGTGTGTGACAGCGATCAGCGAGCGGCCCCCCTGCCGGTATCGCTGATCG
This sequence comes from Dendrobates tinctorius, assembly GCF_039654945.1. Taxonomy (NCBI): domain Eukaryota; kingdom Metazoa; phylum Chordata; class Amphibia; order Anura; family Dendrobatidae; genus Dendrobates; species Dendrobates tinctorius. The sequence goes on from NW_027361868.1 coordinate 17,660,373, forward strand.
CTGCAAGAAACCTCTGGACATTTCTTTGGTCGCTGGTCTCCCGCTGGCCAGCACACATCGCTGTGTGTGACAGGCGGGAGACCAGCGATCAGCTGGAAAAAATAATAAAAAAATAAAAAATATAGTTATTCTCACCTTCCGATGTCCCGTTCAGCCATCCTGCCTCTCTCCACGCTCCGGTCCCAGTGATCCTTTGCACGAATGACCGCGAGACTTTGTTATCCCGCGAGACCGTGACATCTCGCGGTCATTCATGCAAAGGATCACTGGGACCGGAGCGTGGAGAGAGGCAGGATGGCTGAACGGGACGTCGGAAGGTGAGAATAACTATATTTTTTATTTTGATTCTATTTTTTACAGGATGGCCAGCGATGCCGGGCGCTCGGCATCGCTGTGCTGATCGCTGGTGAAGCTGTCTGTGTGACAGCTCACCAGCGATCACATAGTGACTTACTAGTGATCCTGACACCTTGATATCGGTGTCGGGATCGCTGGTAAGTCGCTTAGTGAGACGGGGCCTTTACACTATGGTATTAATCACTTTTCCCTAAAGATAGGTTTGCACTGTGAACCTCTGGCGGTTTCTTTTGTGTACCGTGATAAGTCACTTAGTAAAGATAAGGGGCTGAGTTCACTTTACAATAATAGCAATGACTTGTGCCAAGCGATAAACTCAGCACTGCTACATATGTGTCAATAGGGAACATCTATTACTGCCTGACATTTCCTATAGCCATCATATGCAATGGACGGATTCTCCTCCTGCCACAATTTCTCAAAAATTCAAAAGAAGGAATCCTATAGTAAAAAGGCAAAGCGCCCTGTGTGAATGGAGCAATAGTGAGCACGTGCGACCACCAGGCCGAGAGACCCTGGAAATGGAGAGGCGGTTGCATATCCTCACTGCTTCGCTACAGGATCTCCGTTCTGGTGATTGGTGGGTTCCAATGGGTCAAACCCCCGTCCAAGTGATAATAGATGTGTCACCTATGCCTGTGGATAGGTGAAGTAAGTTTTGTGCAGGACACGGCCTTTAAGGAGTTTCTGTTGCATATTGCGAGCACAAGATGATGAATTAAAAGATTTTTACAACATCAATAATATATTGTTAAAGGGAGTCTGTCAGCACATTATGACTGTTCAAACCAAGCACAGGTATTCGGTGCACCCTTGGCGTGGCCGAGCAGCTCAGTGCACCACCTACTTCCCACCTACTTATTTTGTCTCCATCTCTGACCCCTCTTCTTGAATTGGCGTTACTGGAGCCAGAGAGAGCTGGAGAAAGATGGAAAATAAGTAGGTGGAAACGTGCACAACCAAGCTAAACACTTGTACTTGGTTTGAACAGTCATTTTGCCCCAACAGACTTCCCTTAGGTTAAGTTCATACTGGGCATTTTTTGCAGTGGTTTTTTAATGCAAATTTTTAGCTGCGTTTTACAAAACCAGCAAAGCCTATGAGATTTCAGAAATCTCATGCACACAGCTTGTATTTTTGTCATCAGGATTTTGCGCTTTGCAAGTTTTTTTGCACAATGTAGCACGTCACTTCTTTCAGCGTTTCTCACCCACTGAAGTGAATGGGAGGTGAAAAAAACACAGGTATCAGGTTTTGATGGGTTTTTTTTGTGCCAAAACCTCGATTTTATAGAATAGGACTATAGGGAAACCTGCATTTTGCCTGCAGCTTCTTTCCTGCCAAGAGATCAGGTTTTGCGGCAGAAAAAAAAACCGCTAAAAGAATGCCTAGTGTGAACTTACCCTTAAAGAGTACTTGTCATCAGTCTGGGGCTGCTCTTTTTATTTAAAGGAAACCTGTCATGTTGAAAATGGTATGTGACCTGCAGGCAGGATGTTATACAGCAGGAGCGGCTGATCAGGTCAATATGCAATTTTGTGGGAAAGGCTTCTGAAAAACTTGCATTGTATTCATTAAAATCTTGGGTGCTTCTATGTATGAGTCCAGTGGGCGGTTCAACTAGTGATTGACAGTCTTTCCCTGTATGACTGTGCTTGCAGAAAGTTGTCAATCACTAGTAGGACCACCCCCTGGACCCGTACACAAACACCAAAGGTTTCAATATGTAAAATACAAGTTATTCTGAATGTTTTCAGCTCAGTTTCGCCTTCTCTATCCCGTTCTGTCCACATACCAGACTGCTTGTACTCTGCAAGCAAGGTACCATTCAGTTATCAGGGCAGGGGAAGACAATAGCAGCCACAGACTAGCGATAGGTACTTTAAGGGTACCGTTACACCTAGCGATGCACCAGCGATCCCGACCAGCGATATGACGCGGTCAGGATCGCTGGTGCATCGCTAGGTGGTCTCTAGTGAGCTGCCACTCAGGCAGATCTCACCAACGACATCGCTGGGGATGGGGATCGCTACTTACCTGTCAGACGCGGCGATCCTGCGTCCTCCCGCCCGGCTCCACGCGTCGCTCGTCATCACAGCAGGAAGCGCCGCAGGAAGTGACCGACGAGGAATGGTCCAGCAGCTTCTCGCGCGATCAGCGATAACCAGCGGGGGAGCCGGTCGGAGGTAAGTATCACATGCAGCGATATCGCTAGCAATATCGCTGCAACGTCACAAAATCGGTGACTTTGCAGCGATATTGCTAGCGATATCGCAGTGTGTAACGGGGGCTTTAGTAATTCAGGAAAAAAGTAATGAATGGCCAATACCTGAAGAAGCACACCATGGACGTGGTTCTGCCGAACAGTACAGCTGCTGGTAAGTGGCAGGCTCTGGAGCAAGTTTGCTGCAGTTTGAGGAATGTCTTGTACCATAAGAAAGGGAACAAGAGCCTGTGCTGCCATCTCCCGTGAACGGTGAACTGGCGAGTGACCACATCTGGGAAAACACAAAAACAAGAACATTTATGTAGAATCCTAATTTAACACAAACACTGAACGGAGGACATAATCCTTCAAACCTTGATCAGAAGAGCTTACAATCAATTCCCAACATATGCAGAATTCCAGGTTTCATCAACAGCCAAAAAGTGAAAAGGTACAATGGCTGCCACTAGAAAGAGAAATTTTTTCTTTGAAGTTCCAGGTCAGGGGAGAAGACTGGAGAAGAGAAGTTAGCAGCAGCTCAGTGCAATGCACTTTTTGGGTCACATGGGACAAACTACTGCCTGCTCTCAGGAGGAGAAGAGACCAAACTTACAGGTAAGTAATAGAAGAGGCTGAAAAGGGCGGAAATTACAGTAGCGAGTGAAGTTTAAAACAGCAAAATGGTGTTTAAAGGAAGCTGTCACCAAGTTTTTGCTATCTAATCTGTGAACAGCATGATGTAAGGGCCAAGATCCTGATTCCAGTGATGTGTCTCTTGCTGGTCTGCATGTTGTCATTTTTATACAATCCCTGTTTTCTCTCCTGCAGATCTAGCAGTGCTCAGAATGTGGAGCTCTGTATAACCCCACCCACACCTCCGATTGGCACCTTTCTGTGTATACTGTGCATAGGCTGAAAGTTGGCCAACAGTAGTCGGGGCGGGGTTACACATAGCAGGATGACTAGGAGGCATGTGGAAGCTAGTCTGATAGTGATCATCTCCTGCTGATAAAACTGATTGTATTGAAACAGCAACACACAGCCTGGTAAGTGATGATTGCTGAAAACAAGGTCTCTGCCCCTACAACATGTTGCTCTCAGATTACATATTAAAACCCTGCTGACATATTCCATTTAAGTGTTGATAATCACTTTCATCAGTTCTAAGAAAGCTATGCAATAGGAATTATAATACCCTATATAATTATTATAAAAGTAGCACTTTAATTTTTGCCTGTGGATATTAAAGAATAAAAAAGGAAACGTCACATATTGCATAAATCAAAGAATGATTAGGAGATCTATTATTGGACTGGCAGTCATCAGGCATCTAAAATGTATAATCAGAATATAGGATATATGAAATAACTCACACTGGAGAGAATTTCCAAATGAAAGATATATCAGTTTTCCAGTTCTCTTTTTTTTTTTTGTGAAACTGAAGTGACTGGAACTAGGCTGCAATACCAGAATCAACCTCAGGACAGGTGTGGCACTATTTCTAACACAAAGCAGACAATTATCCCTATAGACAATAATGGGGTCTTGTCAGGTTTGCAACGCAGGCTCCTATCCTGCTGGCCCAACAGCCAGTGACAAAGAGGTACGCCTTGTTGTGGCTGATGGGCTCTCACGAATTGGTCAATTTATGCAGTAAGTATCTTCATTTTTTAACATGGTTTCTGCAGCAGTAATGCAATTCCAATTTCATGCACTCCATGTTTGGATACTATAGTGTTACAGAGTGCAGCGTTAATTCGTTAGTTATTGTGAAATGGTTATGGTTGTCTTTTTTGATGCAATATTTCATGATGTAGGTGCGGTTATGAAGATGGAAAATAATCCCGTTTATTGTAAGATTCATTTGAGGACACTTCCTGACGTTCGTGTCGTGAGCCCGAGGCTCTTAATATGGCCGGGTTTATTTTTTTGGGGCGGTGAGTCACCTATTCTATTCCCTTCTTGCCAATGTCAGTTTTGCATTATTTATAAATGATCAGCTGGAAGGCCGTGTGCATTCCTCCGCTGCTGACTCTTGCGGGTTTTCTTTGATTGCTAATGGTTTAAGCATCCACAGGAAAGAGACATCATTGTGGTGGAGCCGTGAGTCATCACCGTAAAGCTCCGAATTCTCATGGCAACCCAGACACACAACAGCTGTGGGAAGAGGGGAATCGAGGGACGTGGAAGAGCACGTACTGTACTAGAACCGCCGCTGACGCAGACCGTACATTGGAGAGTCTATGCAAATCAAGTCGTCTACTTTGGGCAAAGATGGCCGCCTGCATAGACGGGCACACTGGCAATATTTTCTTACAACTCTCTCTTGCACCCTTTCTCTATTGTTCCTCCTGTAAGTTATTTTATGGGTAATACATGTATTTCATAAAAAATTAGATATTAGTAGAGCCGACCAATGTTTTTCTAAAGGCCAGCTCCGCTCACAAGTCACATAGGACTGCAGTGAAGTGCCATATTTGGGTAACACCCATAGGACATGGCCGGGGATCAAAGGGCGAGATACTCAAAGGCTCCTTGCATTGAAGATGCCGGTAGCACCTCTGAGACTTGTACCTATCCCCAGAAGAAAGGCCGGCCCCTTACCGCAACACTACCTGTCGAGATGGCGACTGGCGCCAGAGGATAGATGGAGAGGATGCGCTGCTCTGCACTCACTTCTATGAGAACCACAGTAACAGCAGAGCACCAGGCCAAAAGAGGCCATCACACTAGGCACATGGAGGCAGGGGACCTCCTTTATTGAAATATATGTGGTCCGGCCTCAGTGTTTTCGATCTGATTGGAGATGATATGTCGACAGTGCACATGACCACTGCACTCAATCATAGAGCTCAGCGGTACATGCAGTCAACAACCCTCTTGGGCTCAGTGATTTGTTACAGTTGTGATGTGGGTTGTCCATATGACATCTCCATTCAAGCCAGAACACCAAGACCAGAGCAGTGTCAGGGAGCCACCCCGCTGGATCCAAACAGGGTGAGTACCGGCTAAGTTTGTTATTTTAGTTATTTCACAACTAAAAGTGGACCACCTCTTTAAATTGTTTCCGTCCACTATACTGGAAAAACAGTGGGGGAGGGTTTTGGGCACAGCACAGCTACGCTCAACTGTACTGTAAGTCGTGTTCCTGCAGAGCACAGCTGTGCTATGCATCCACAATTCAACAATGATAAGCTTTGAGCACAACAAAGTCCCGTTTCCGACACAGCACAGCTATGCTTAGCTCAACTCTAAGGTGCCTATGCAAAGGATAATCCTGCACCAAAGATTCCACACAACCCATGAGTGATTGGGTTGCAGCACAGCTAACCTCTGCTGTTCTATAACAGATTCCAGCACAGCACAGCTGATCTATGCTCAGCTCTGCCTCCACATGAGGGGTGATGGACAATGTTGCAGTCCATCAATATTTTATTTTCAACATGTCAAAAAGAAACAGTGTGCTGCTGGGAAATGTAGTTTTAGCAGATAAGAGGTTTGCAGATTCAGCTATGCACAGAGAAGCAGGAGATAAAAAAAATATAGATACAAGAAAGAAACTTTTCAAACTTTTTGTTGGGCTAAATAACAATAGTTAAGCAGAGATGCTATGCTTTGTCAAAAATATCACCATTGTGGGACTAACCCATGAGCACGGTGTAATACTTGACGTCTCCTACGGAGGCGCTGCAGGGAAACTAAACACTTATCAAGTTTAACCACAGAGTACAGCTGATCCCTGGGGGACCCGGTAGAGAGGGGGCACTTTCTCATCATATTTTCTTTCCTAGCAAGTAAGGATTGTCGAGAGCGTACAACCGCTTTAATCTCAGTAATGCTCATAATATTCATATTTTTTTGGGTGGAGCTATGCAGAAAAGCTACCTGTTCGTAAAAAAAACATCTAAAAATGTTTAAACAATTGATCATTCCTCCAAAGAGGAAATAACTGGTTGTAAACCACTTAGACACAGAAACACTGTTGTTGCACGTTGGAAAAAAAAAAAGAATGTGTCCAGGCTTCATCCAGATTCTTTCCACAAGCGCCGATTAACGCCGCTCTGCAATATATTAAGCCGCAGGACGTGCATGAACATTTTTTTCTCCCTTGCACATATAAACAACACATATTGTTGCAGATGTTTAGATTTCTATATTAACAGAAACGGCCCTGCTGAAGAATGTCCTCCTTTCAATTCTGACCTTCGGGGAAATGATTTCCCAAAGGAATTTGGCTCTGGCTCAGTGGGAAGTCTGGAAAATGGGAGCGCGGCCAAGTTTTTCTACTGGCAGCGACTGAGCACTGGGGATTTCTGAAAAAGCGTATGAAATGCAGATCTTTTATTACACGCTTGTGCATCTGGTTACATAAGGTGCGGTTCTCGGCAAGTAAACACATAATTACATTTCACTTCATTATAGAAAACAGAAGAAACGAAAACCCCGCTTGCTGTATCATTTCCCATCACTGCGTAGAAAAGCGGAAAAGGAGGGAAAAAAAAAAATTGGAAAAAAAGAAAATGATAGTAGCAATGAGTCATGTGAACTGCAGGATCCAATTTTCAGTTGCCCTAAAAATCCAACAATGCAGAGTTTAAAAGGCTCCGTTGGAAAACTAAGTTAATTCTAAAATGCATCTGCAGCCTTTGTCGGTTTTAGGTTGTGCTGATTAGTCTATAACGATACTCATTTTAGGAGTACGACTATAGAGTGAGAGATGTCAGTGAGTCTAAGTGTATTCAGTCTAAATCCAGCCAGCCTAACTGACAGCTGCAGCTTGTACTGAGCAGTGTGAGATCCCAGCAGCGGGCAGGAGGGACACTGAGGGTCCCGCAATCTAGGTGGTTGGAGATTTGAGTTAAACTTTTAGGGAGGATTATACAGCTATTATCATATGGAAATAAACACACTAGTCTCACCAGGTCTAAGAGAGCTACACTCCTCAACATTGAAATTGCAATAGAAGGAAAAGTCGTTGAATTATGTTAATCACAGGATGGATAGATGTGTAAAAATGCTGAAAGAGATGGAAACAAAATTTACAAAACTTTTTGATTTATTCAGTCTGGAGTACAAGCGCCACATATAGTAACCGTTTAAACTCGGTTGTTGTCAATAAGGCTATTAATAGTCAACATGCTCGGATAAGGTGTTATCTGAGCATGCTCCAGTGCTAAGAGTGTGAAAAATGAGGATGAATGAACTCATGGAGATCAACATCCAACACTGCGGAGACACCATCACATGTTTCTCAAAGCAGTGATTCTAGAGCAATGCCCCCATCCCTTATGGGAAATATGCAAAACACAAGCCATGGAGACACCATCACATGTTTCTCAACGCAGTGATTCTAGAGCAATGCCCCATCCCTTATGGGAAATATGCAAAAACATGCAAAACACAAACCGCGGAGACACCATCACATGTTTCTCAACGCAAGCAATGACTAGCCAGGTCTTTCCCCGGGAAGGAACAACCACGGGAAGGGCAGTCTCCAAGGAAGGAAACCACCTATGCCAAAACATGGTATCCATGCACAGACAGCTGTTTCGGGGTATTGCCCCTCATCAGTGTGGAGTAGTGTTTTGCATGCCAGTGCCAAGAGTGACTTTGGCATGCTCGAATACTATATGCGATTCACCATGGATGCATGTCTCGCGGCTGTTCGACAGTCAAAACACATGCAGGGATTGCCTATTTGTTAGACACGCAGCCATAGTGACTCGAGCATAGTATTCGAGCACACCGAAGATACTCTAGTAGAACTCAAGCATGGTCGGATAACACCTTGCCCGAGCATGCTCGCATCACTAGTTATTAACCTCTTTACCCCTGAGGGTGATTTGCATGTTAATGCCCAGGCCAATTTTTACAATTCTGACCACTGTCCCTTTATGAGGTAATAACTCTGGAACGCTTCCATGGATCCCGGTGATTCTGACATTGTTTTCTCGTGACATATTGTCCTTCATGTTAGTGGTAAAATTTCATTCATATAATTTGCGTTTATTTGTGAAAAAAACTGAAATTTGGCAAAAATTTTGAAAATTTCGCAATTTTCCAACTTTGAATTTTTATGCTCTTAAATCACAGAGATATGGCACACAAAAAACTGAATAAGTAACATTTCCTACATGTTTACTTTACATCAGCACAATTTTGGAACCAAAATTTTTTTTTTGTTAGGCAGTTATAAGGGTTAAAAGTTGAAGTTTATTAACCCTTCAAGTGCTTCACAGGAATTTTTTGAATGTTTAAAAAAATGAACATTTCACTTTTTTCACAAAAAAATTACTTCAGGTCCAATTTTTTTTTATTTTACCAAGGGTAACAGGAGAAATTGGACTGCAAAAGTTATTGTCCTGAGTACGATAATACCTGATATGTGGGGGGGGGGGGGGGGGGAGACCACTGTTTCGGCGAACGGCAGGGCTCAGAAGGGAAGGAGCGCCATTTGACTTTTTCAACGCAAAATTGACTGGAATTGAGATCCGATGCCATGTCGCGTTTGGAGAGCCCCTGATGTGTCTAAACAGTGGAAACCCCCCACAAGTGACCCCATTTTGGAAGCTAGACTCCCCAAGGAACTTATCTAGATGTGTGGTGAGAACTTTGAACCCCCAAGGGCTTCACAGAAGTTTATAATGTACAGCCGTACAATTAAAAAAAATCATATTTTTCCCACAAACATGATCTTTTAGTCCACAATTTTTTATTTTCCCAAGGGTAACAGGAGAAATTGTACCCCAAAAGTTGATGTCCAATTTGTCCTGAGTACACTGATACCCCATATGTGGGAGAAAACTACTGTATGGGCACACGTCGGGGCTCGGAAGTGAAGTAGTGACGTTCTGGAATGCAGACTTTGATGGAATGGTCTGTGGGTGTCATGTCGCGTTTGTAGAGCCCCTGATGTACCTAAACAGTGGAAACCCCACACAAGTGACCCCATTTTGGAAACTAGACCCCCTCCCAATGAACTTATCTAGATGTGTGGTGAGCACTTTGAATCCCCCAAGTGCTTAACAGAAGTTTATAACGTAGAGCCATAAAAATAAAAAAAATCATTTTTTTCCACAAAAATGATCTTTTTGCCCCCAATTTTTTTTTTCCCCCAAGGATAACAGGAGAAATTAGACCCCAAAAGTTGGATTGCAATTTGTCCTGTGTGACTGCTCCTGGCACATAGTGCCGGGTGTCAGCTGTGATAATCAACTGACACCCGGCCGCGATCAGCTGCGCTTCCCCCATGAGCGCAGCTGATCGCGATGATGTACTATCCCGTCCATGGGCATTAAGGCCCAGGGCACGTGGACAGGATAGTACGTCATATGTCAGGAAGGGGTTAATGGTTGTATGAGGAATGTTCTACTGCGCTGAATGCACTTGGGCAAATCATCAAGATCCACTGCTGGCCGCTCCATTTGCAATTTGCAACAAATGATGTCCCAGATGTGCTCGACGGGAGAAAAATTCGGAGACGTTACAGGCCATTATAGCAGATTTAATCCATGCAGGCTGCTCATCAGAGTAGCACGAGCAACATACGGTCAAATCCACAGGATATGTTCTAAATGTCTGACAGATGACGGTACCACCTCTGGGAAGTCTGGTGATCCCCTAGATCTCCCTTTTCAACCTGCGTTCGACCAGACAGTGGTGGGGGTGCATTCATCTGGTATTTCCATTTATAGGTATGCAAGTTCCTAATACAGCCAAGAGGATTTGCTTAGTTGTATAACGAACTACCACAACAATGAATGGAGAGACCTGGTGCATATGCCACCACTTTTCCAGCCACTGGTGGTCAGATCCAAATTCGACCCATGTTGTGGAAATAGGTGATGGTCCAAGAGGTGAGACCCTCAAACCTTTAAGACATGTATGTTATATACTGTGGTGGTGTTAGAAGGTTAAAGGGATATTTCAAAAACAATTATCACATATCTACAGCATAGATGATAAATGCTGGAATGGAGGTGGGTGGGGGTTGTCTAACCACGGGAATTCTCAGTACTAGAACGGAGGACATCAGCCCCCCCCCCACCTCCATGACCACAATAGCAGTTGGACCTCCACCAATCTAAGTTATCTCGTATCCAGTGTACGGGACCAAGTGTTTTTTTTCCTTAAGACCCCTTAAGGGTATGTCAGTATTTGCTGTAGAAATTTCTGTATCTCCTGGCAGTAAAAACGCTGCAACAAATCGGTACAATTTTTTTGGCATTTTTTTTACATCCGTTTATGGTGCAGATTTTTCCCCACTCATTAGTATAGATGAAATCTGCAGCATAAATGCTGAGAGAATTGACAGCTGCAGACATAAATCTGCAAGGAAAAAAATAAGCAATGTTGTATGAATCATAGAATTTTAGGGTTGGAAGGGACCTCCGGGGTATTTGTGCCCAACCCCATGCTCAAAGCAGGATTCACTAAACCATCTCAGACAGACTTCCATTGAAGGAGAACTCACCACGTCTCATGGCCGCTTGTTCCACTCATTGATCACTCTCACTGTCAAAGTTTTCTCTAATATCTAATCTGTATCTTCTCCCTTTGGGTTTCATTCCATTGCTTCTCGTGTTTCCATGTGCAAATGAGAATAAGTATGATCCTTCTACACTGTGACAACCCTTCAGATATTTGTAGACAGCTATTAAGTCTCCTCTCAATCTTCTTTTTTGCAAGCTATACATTCCCAGATCCTGTAACTGTTCCTCATAGGACATACTTTGCAGTCCGCTCACCATCCAAGTAGCTCTTCTCTGAACTTGCTCCAGTTTTTCAATGTCTTTTTTAAAATGTGGTGCTCAGAACTGGACACAGTATTCCAGGTGGGGCCTGACCAAAGAGGAGTAGAGGGGGATAATTAATTAAAGTGATCAAGACTCTACGCTTCTTGTATTACATCCTAGAACTGTGTTTGCCTTTTTTTTGCTGCTGCATCACATTGTTGACTCATGTGCAGTCTGTGATCTATTAGTATAGCGAAGTTGTTTTCACACATGCTGTTGCTTTGTTCTAATCCTCCCATTCTGTAGATGTAATTTTTGTCTTTCTTGCCAAGTATGAGACTTCAAGAATCTCATTCACTTTGTTGGTACTAGGAAATCCTTCAGGTTTAAAACTGTACAGAAAAAATGTGACAACAAAAAGCTGTGTGTGTACAGGCCATACAACGTTAATAAAATTGTAAAATAATGGCTAAATACCCATGCCAACCACTGCTTACTAATGAACATAAATGATTGAATCTGACCTGTGGCTCCTCTGAATCACAGCTACAACACGTCACTCGGGGAAAAGTGACCAACCACTAACTATGCAAATAGCAGGGGATCGATGTGGCTATGTAACCTGCATTTCATTTCTATTTTCAGGTATTTTCTTGTTTGTACAGATAATATTGGCAAAGGCAGACATTACAAAATAGTGTTTGACAATGACTAACCAAGGACAACCGAGATGGAAAAAACAAAAAAGAGAAGGAAAATAATGTGCGATAAAGAAACGCACTGGTTTACACATCACATGTTTGTTATGATCCTTACTTTTTTTTTTCTAGGGCATTGACTTCACTCGCTTTAGAGGACAAGGACGACTCATTAATTACTATTTCCAGATTACAAATCAGTGTAAAAGAGTGATAAAATGACTATATAGTCAGAGAATTCTAGGTATTTTTCTTTCTTTCTGGGAATTCTTTAAAAAAAAAAAAAAAAAAAAAAACTATTAAGACATCGATCAAGACATTGCCATTGCAAAACGTTGAGAAATATAATACGGTATTTCATTATTTAATGTCTAAACAATGCTACAAATAAAAGACTAAACGTGGAAATGTTATTCTGTGATAGCCTGCCGTTCATGGAAAGGTAATGTAGTCATAATACACTCAGGCAATCCTCTGTGAGCTAAACAGTTTGCTGCTATGTATCAGAGAAGATGCAATGCATCAGCTTGGAGATTACATTAACGAACTCTCATATGTTTAGGGGTAACATCTCTCCCCGTGGTGAGAGACATGCCCAATATGAAAGGGTAAGGAAACTTGTAGGCCATGCAAGTGGCCGGAGGCTCCTCCTCCACCAATGAAGTCAGGGCAGATGGAGACAGCGAGCGGTGTTGTGAATTCTCTTGCTCGGAGTTCTGAGCCGAAGCTCCCTCTGGTGGTTGCTGAGAGTAGTGGAGCTGGCCAGGTGGATGGAAGTTCCCCACCTGACAACGATAATTGGAAACCTGGGATTACTGGCTGGGAGCATATAATTGAGCTGGCTGCTCTTGGAGGTTGCTGGTGATTTCCTCAGTGTGTATTTGGAGCTCTTTTGTCCCCTGCCTGATCTGCATGGTTCAGCTAAGTGATTCTTTTGCTAATCCTTTGCATCTAATCTGGTTGTGTCTTTTTTTGCTTTCTGTTTTGCTGCTAGGGTTTAGCGTGCTCCCTGCTGGGGGCAGCGCTGGGCCCTGCTTCATATGTTGCAGCTTGTTCAGTCCCCTGTTATGTTAGTATCTTTTTGCTTTGCTTCCAGTTTATACCAGAGTGCTGATCTAGCGGGGGTGAGATCATGTGAGCTCAGGTTTTTTGTATATCAGTAGTGTTGGACTTTTTCAGGGTTTTGTGCGATTGCAGACAGTATCTTTTCTGTCCTGTCCAGTCTAGACAGCTTGGGCCCCACCGTTTGCTCAGTCTGTTCTCTGCCTGTGTTTGGGTCTCATTTTGTCTCACCGACACTATTTTTGGGGGCTGTCTATTCCTTTGGGAATCTGCTCCGGGGCAGTTTAGATTTCATCTTTCTGTCTTTAGGCTTAGTTAGTCCTCCAGCTGTGACGAAGCGTCTAGGGCATTGTAAGAACGCTTCACGGCTACTGCTAGTTGTGCGGATAGGATCAGGGGTCTGCAATCCGCTTAGTTATCAACCTCTCTGGTCTTCAGGTGGCTTAGCCTGTTCCTGCCATTCTCCTCGGTGACCCATTCATAACAGAGCAGGCAGGCACGGTGCGGCCCGTGGGGATATCCAGCCCCTCGACTGTCTTGGTCCGGCCCGCACTTTGTCCAGGTCTGGTTTAAGGGGTGACATCTCTCCTTGTGGTGAGACAAGCCCGGCATGAAAGGGTAAGGAGACTTGTAGGCCATGTAATGCTCCTCTGGGATATTAAATATGCAAATTGCTTCTTCAGAGAGGAAGATAAAATGAACTTTAGTGCTAATCCTAAAAGTCAATATTGACCCTTTAATGAGCCTTGCCACATGACTTAAGGTACTGTCACACTTAGCGATGTACCAGCGATCCCGACCACCGATATGACGCGGTCAGGATCGCTGGTACATCGCTAAGTGGTCGCTAGTGAGCTGCCACATAGGCAGATCTCACTAGCGACATCGCTGGGGACGGGGGATCGCTACTTACCTGTCACACCAGGCGATCCTGCGTCCTCCCGCCCGGCTCCACGCGTCGCTCGTCCTCACAGCAGGAAGCGCCGCAGGAAGCTGACGACGAGAAACAGTCCTGAACGTTCTCGCGCGATCAGCGATAACCAGCGGGGGAGCCGGTCGTAGGTAAGTATCACACATAGCGATATCGCTAGCAATATCGCTATAACGTCACTAGTTATAGCGATATTGCTAGCGATATCTCTTAGTGTGACATGCCCTTTAGGATAAAAGCCAAACCAGAATCTCAATTTGCAGACAAGTGTTTGGGGTGTTTGCCCCTCCTCAGTGCACAGCAAGAGATCTGATATAGTTGCATGAGAGAGAGACCTATGACTAAGGTCTAAGGAGTAACGTTTCTCCTTGGTGAGAGCGACATGCCTGACTTGTTCTACGTCATGTGGAAGGTTCGTTAAAGAGTTGATATTGACTTTTTCGGATTACTACTTCCAGTAGGTGGCACTACAGTTCAAGTCATCATCTACTCTGAATAGGTAATTTGCATATTTAAAGGGTTTATCGCACAAGAGACACTTAAGGCATATCCATAGGATGTCCATGACCACCACCTATTACAAGAATGGAGGTACCCTGATCCAGCTTTTGTCCGACCACCATTGTATAGAAATTTTGAAATTCAGCTCACTCTGGCTCCACTCATGGAGGTAGGTACAGGTACTCGAGGTGAGATCTGCCTCATCAGACATGTATGTATCTGGTGGATATGTCATAGATGGTTATCCGTGAGGCAACCAAAAGGAATCTTTCTCCAGGTTTTTGCTCCCCCCATCTTTGTGCACCATGATGTAGAGTTAGACACACTGATTCCACCGATGTGTCACTTACTGAGTTATTTGGTATAGTTCTGATAAAATCACTGTTAAATATTACAGATGGCATTTGCTACAAATGGTGCAGACACAGGACATGTGCACAACACCTTCTAAAATATGTCAACAATTAGATTTTTTTTTTTGCTGTCCAGGTGCTAATATAAAGCAATACATAGAATAAAAAAAAGCAATTTTACAAAAATATCGTCTACATACTGTGAGAAAATCTGCAGAGTAAATGGAGTGCCGCTATGTATTAGATTTCTGCTGCCTGTCAATTTGTGCTACAACACAGAGTAAAGTATGCAGTAAATCTGCGGCACAATTTACACTTTGGATATTTGCCACTGCAAATTTACTAAAGACTTGCTGCTTTTGAGATGTTCTTTATGGCCTTTCCCTTAGGCTCCATACCTTAAAGTGAACCTGTCAGCAGGACTGTGCTGAGTAAACTACAGACAGTGTCAGGTTGGCGCCATTATACTGAAACATCAGTATCGGAACACGATCGATGCTATGGCGCAGGCTCCGTCACTACTTCGGCAGAGAAAAAAAAAAGTCTTAAATAAAACTAAGTCTAAAAAACCCAAAGGTATGCATATTATCCCATGTATCATGCTACAGCGCAAGCGCCGGTCTGATGAAGGTGAATTTTTTTTCAAAACCATATTATATCCAGTGTGTAAAAGAGGGGCAGGTCAGTGAGGGATCAGTGGCCTGTCATAAGCCATAAGGACAAATATCTAAGCAGAGCAATACATGAAGCTCCCCGTCACAAACAGCCACGGAGAACGAGCATATCATTAACTGAAAACTTAAAATAAAGACTAAACAACAACCACAAGACGGATTTCATCAGCCAGGTATCATTTTAATCAGTATAAAAGTGGCACCATGACACTGTCTATAGTGTACACAGCACAATCCTGCTGACAGGTTCCCTTTAATGAGGATGTCCACTAATTTAACATTCATGGACTAGCATTAGGATAGGTCATCAGTGCCTGATCCTTGGGGGTGTGAGACCCAGCATCCCAGCCGATCAACTGATCCCAGTGTCGGCCGGGACTACTCAGTTACGGAGATGTACAGCTCCATCGAAGGAATAGTGCCTGGTACTGCACATCTGCCCCTATAGATGCGAATAGGGGGCAGATGAGCAGTACTTGGTCATGGCCAGTATAGTGTGGACAGACATGTTCTGTGCAGCTCCACAACTGACCTGTCCTGCTCCACCCACAACTGAGCTAGCTGTCCTGCTCCACCCACAACTGAGCTAGCTGTCCTGCTCCACCCACAACTGAGCTAGCTGTCCTGCTCCACCCACAACTGAGCTGTCCTGCTCCACCCACAACTGAGCTGTCCTGCTCCACCCACAACTGAGCTGTCCTGCTCCACCCACAACTGAGCTGTCCTGCTCCACCCACAACTGAGCTGTCCTGCTCCACCCACAACTGAGCTGTCCTGCTCCACCCACAACTGAGCTGTCTGTCCTGCTCCACCCACAACTGAGCTGTCTGTCCTGCTCCACCCACAACTGAGCTGTCTGTCCTGCTCCACCCACAACTGAGCTGTCTGTCCTGCTCCACCCACAACTGAGCTGTCTGTCCTGCTCCACCCACAACTGAGCTGTCTGTCCTGCTCCACCCACAACTGAGCTGTCTGTCCTGCTCCACCCACAACTGAGCTGTCTGTCCTGCTCCACCCACAACTGAGCTGTCTGTCCTGCTCCACCCACAACTGAGCTGTCTGTCCTGCTCCACCCACAACTGAGCTGTCTGTCCTCCTCCACCCACAACTGAGCTGTCTGTCCTGCTCCACCCACAACTGAGCTGTCTGTCCTGCTCCACCCACAACTGAGCTGTCTGTCCTGCTCCACCCACAACTGAGCTGTCTGTCCTGCTCCACCCACAACTGAGCTGTCTGTCCTGCTCCACCCACAACTGAGCTGTCTGTCCTGCTCCACCCACATCTGAGCTGTCTGTCCTGCTCCACCCACAACTGAGCTGTCTGTCCTGCTCCACCCACATCTGAGCTGTCTGTCCTGCTCCACCCACAACTGAGCTGTCTGTCCTGCTCCACCCACAACTGAGCTGTCTGTCCTGCTCCACAAATGAGCTGTGCACCTCCACAACTGAGCAGTCCCAGCCGCTGCCGACAATGGGAACAGCTGATTGGAGGAGGTGCCGGTAGTTGAACACCCCAAGGATCAGACATAGATGACCTATCCGCCTTTTCCTACAGAGTGCATCATTATCATATTTCTATTAGCAAATGCACATCATTAACACAAAATGAAAAAAAATGAAAATCCATTAAAACCACCCCTATTTTAATAACCTGTAACAAAACGCACCTTCCATATCCTAAACCATGGGAACGGGAATACAGCATACTATAGGTAGTGCCTTATTACAAAACGTGACCATGCATGTACTATGGAGGTGTTTCATAACCCCTCTTTAATAAAATATATAGTCAGCTAATAGTACTTTTCCTATTATACATTCCTGGCTGGAATCCACAAAGGTTTATTTTATTAATCATGAAAGATCAGGCGGTGCGGGGGTAAGGTGGACGCTGCCGCACGCTGCAGCTGTTAGAAGTTACTCACTGATGGCTGTCAGCAGGTCTATTTTCATTAGAGGTTCCCCCATATTATCCAGTCAATGAGAACGTTACTCCAGTAACGCACGGGGGTCTAAACATCTCTAAGACATCCAAGATGATGGGTGGATGCGTGTTACGATCACATGTGACGCGTGAGTCATCTATTCCACTAGCAGGTAAGCGTCAAGATTCATCCGATCAGATTCTAAGACAAACTCAGGTTTCCAATGCATTGGCATAACCGTCTGCAAGTGCCTTTACACAGATGGAACTAATAAACATAATGGTTGCCCCCCCCCCCCCCCCCCCGAAAAAAAACAAACCCAACAACTTTGCATAAACTAGTATATTTATTCACTACAATGAAATGTGCGACCTTGGGCACAATGACTCATCCTGAGATAACGAACTCACGAACGCAGCTTTCTCCAGCAGTACCATAGACAATCAAAGGAGCGGAGGTGCACATGCTCCATTACCGCGTCATTCAGATAGGTCACTGTAGAACCTTATTCTAAGGATTGTTGAGGGTCCCAGTGCCGGAACACCCTAAGATGAGTAAGTTATCACCTATCTCATTTGTGATCTTGGTAAACAATTTTCTACAGGAATAAACAAAATGTCACTAAAATTGCATTTCTAAATACCTTTATTTAGCAAATCACACTTGTTTTGCCTAGAAAGGAAACCACTATTGTTCAATAAAATTTCTGCTACCTTGTTATACTACAGACGTCTGTCCTAAAATGTTAACAAGATCGGTTCCTATGAGTACGTGAAATTGGAAGTTTCTCACTCCTAATTAATGTGTAGGAAGATGTTCTCTCAGCGGATATTCTGATCTAATACTGGAGATACCAGGAGTGCGGAGGTAGAAAGAAGCCACTCACACTGCTGTTTACTGTAGTTAATTACTGGACTTAACAAAGGTGAGGAGGTAAGAAGAGGCTGCTCACACTGCTGTCCACCCAATATAATCTAATACTAGAGATACCTGGGATGCTGAAATAAGAAGTGGCTGCTCTAACTGCTGTCATCTTGTCTATCTGATTTAATACTGGAGATATCAGGAGTGTTGAGGTAAGAGAAGGCTGCTCACACTGCTGTCCAACATGCCTGTCTGATCTAATAGTGGATGTAACAGGAGTGCTGAGATAAGAAGAGGCTGCTCACACTGCTGTCCACCCTGTCTATCTGATCTAAAACTGGAAATACAAGGAGTGCCGAGGTAAGAAGAGGCTGCTCACACTCGTGTACACCCCTGTTTACATTATCTAATACTGGAGAAACCAGGAGTGCTGAGGTAAGAGGAGGCTGCTCACACTGCTGTCTAACATGTCTATCTGATCTAATAGTAGATATAACAGGAGTCCTAAGGTAAGAGGAGGCTACTCACACTGCTGTCCAACATGTCTATCTGATCTAATAGTAGATGTAACAGGAGTGCTGAGGTAAGAGGCTGCTCACACTGCTGTCCACCCTATCTGATCTAATACTGGAAATACAAGGAGTGCTGAGGTAAGAAGAGGTTGCTCACACTGCTGTCCTCCATGTCTATCTGATTTAATGCTGAAGATTCCAGGAGTGTTGAGGTATGAAGAGGCTGCTCACACTGCTGTTCATCTTATCCATGTAATCTAATACTAGAGATACAGGGGGGTGCTGAATTAAGTGGATGCTCTCATTGCTGTCCATCTTAACTATCTGATGTAATATTGAAGAAGTGCGGAGGTAAAAAGAGGCTGCTCATACTGCTGTCCAGTGTCTTTCTGGAAGATGAGCGGACGCTGTGACCTGGAGAAGGTAGTTAGTATAGGTTATCCTCCAGGTCACAGCAGCAGAGCTTCCTACCGCACATGCTCCTGTTTTATTAACATTATAGTCCGATATCTCTCAGTATAACAAGACGTCAGCCATTTTGACATATTATATTGATTACCTCCCTAAACATGCCAGTGTGATTTGCTTTTTGGAATTTAGGAATTTACTTATAGTGACATATTTGTTCACTCTTTTTTATCATTTCTTAAGGAGCCTATAAAGGAGATTAGCAGTTTATGGAAACTTATTGCCCATGTCCAATGGGAAAAGAAGAATGCAATACTAAATATCAACATACAGTTCAGGATGCCAGGATCACTTTAACATGAAAAACTCTTTTTGGCCTCATACCCAAATGTGACATTGTGATATTTCACGCATCATATCATTTTCAACAAATAGGTCACACCAAAAATAACATGAGGAATTGAAAATAAGGAACAGTCAAGAAATCATAAACATGTCAGAAGTTAACAGAAGTTTCACATTACAATTATGTTAAAGGTAAAGAGTACCCAGATTTGTGGGAAGGATTAAAGTGATACCAAAATATACAAGTGATGAAAAGGTTTCTTACATATACTGAACAGAAGTAGGAAAGGTTTCCATACTTAATTTTTAAACCTTCTCAAGGGAAAGTCATCACTGCACTTTGTGTGTGAGAGCGGTCTCTGAGTAAAGTCAATGGACCGGTGCTATTTTTCACATCAGTCGTCAGGCCATGCAGAGAATATCAGAATGCTCTACTGTGGACCACTTCTTGGACCCGTCTCCTCCATTCAGTAAGTCTGTTACAAATCAGAAGACACAAATCTAAATCAACATCGTTCGTCCGACCTTGTCATGAGATTTCGGATTGAACCGCTATGTATCCTACAGCACAGATTCACCTCCTTAGAGTTTATGGCTGTAGATTACATGCAGGACAATTCCCTATTACCCTTCATCCCTGCTTTCAGAAATGGGGAGTAGAGTAAAGATGGAGAAAAGGAGACAGAGAAAATAGTCATGAAAATGCTAGAGAACTCCAAATCTCCTGCATAGTCAGAGAACTAAAAAGGTTGTTTGAAGTATTAAAAAAAAACAAACCCACAAATGTTATAAAATAATACAATAATGCTTCCCTCAATCTTTATTTACAGGAAACAGGCATGTGACTACAAAAACAAAATAAAATTAAAAAAACAATACTCATCCCCTAGTAAAATAAAAATACCTATACTCACTTTCCGTGCCGGTGGTATTCTAGTGGTGTCGACACTCGAGTTACCGGGGAATTGACACTCTCGTTCCCAGGGCTCATCTGAAGTTGCTACGTCACACGATCCGTCCCCCAATCAGCGCTGGCGTTACTGTCCCCGCTTTCAGTCGAATAAATAATCAACGGGAAGTCAGAGTCGCGGCTGCTCCCTCACCTCCTCCTGATTACCCACTCAGTGAATCTGGCGCGGATTGGGCGCAGGGCTTGCGTGACGCAACAACCTCACATGAGACCCGGAAACGCAAATGCATTAGTCGCTGGAACGGCACCGGCATGGAAGTGAGAATAGGTGTTTTTATCTTGACGGGTGCAAAACATTCAGATTGAGAAGTGGTTGTCCTAGTGGTGGGACAACCCTTTCAAAGATTCTTGTATATGATGTGATATACTGTATATGTAGGTCATGGAGTGCAAGTGCATTAAAATACTTCCAGATCACTATCTTGCCAGATTTCCAGCGCTGTCCCGCTCGGTCTAATTCTGGTCCACATGATCTGAAATCAGTTTTGTGGGAGAACCGAAGGTCACTTATGGGGCTTTGTTCTGTGTATCATAGACTTAAGACTTCAGGCCTTAGACTAATGACAGGTCTGGCTGAACATCTAATGTGTATGGCGGCGCTGGCCGACAGGTGACTGGGAGATATGTCAATCAGAGATGTCCGATCTCACACTGCTAATCGCATTGGTTCTACCAGAGATAAGCTGGTGGTCGGCATGTCAGATGATGGCTTTCTCAAGGAGAATTCAGGAGCGATCGGTCAAACAAGCCCTTCTGTATATGGGAGATCTGGCTCAGATGTCTGTTGGTCAAATGATCAGCCGGCCGAAGCATTGTTCAGCCAACAGCCATCTAATGTGTATGGTCAGACTAACAGACAAGAAGCCCTGTCTCGTTCATTGTGAGCCGGAAAAGTTTGAGACAGGTTATGTTGGCCAAAAAAGGTTTTGTAGCAGCGATGGAAGCAACGGCAATCAGTAAGTATTTTAATACATTTACACTACATTGTATATCTAATATATAAAGGTCAAGAGTGTGTGTGTGTGTGTGTGTGTGTGTGTGTATGTCCGGGATTGGCATACGCACCGTCGAAGCTACAGCCACAAAATTTGGCAAAGTCTCACGTCTGGACCCTGAGAGCGTCATAGGCTATGTTGTGAGGTGAAATTTGAACCCCGCGCATTCCAATTCACCAAACAATTTTGCCCCTATCTACATAATGGGGAAAAAGCGTGTGTGTATCAAGCCCCGCCCCTCATTATGTTGTCATAATGGTTGCCATGGCAACGCTGATGTCATCATAGGTTGCAAGCCCCGCCGCTCATTATGAGGTCATAATGGCTGACTATAGGATGGCGGGTGCGTGATGGGTATATGGACACTGGACTATGGGATGGAGGATATATATGATGGGTATATGGGCACGGGACTATGGGATGGAGGATATGTATGATGGGTATATGGGGACGGGACTATGGGATGGCGGATATGTATGATGGGTATATGGGCATGGGACTATGGGATGGCGGATATGTATGATGGGTATATGGGCACGGGACTATGGGATGGAGGATATGTATGATGGGTATATGGGCATGGGACTATGGGATGGAGGATGTGTGATGGGTATATGGGCACTCGACTATGGGATGGAGGATATGTATGATGGGTATATGGGCACGGGCCTATGGGATGGTGGATATGTATGATGGGTATATGGGCACTCGACTATGGGATGGAGGATATGTATGATGGGTATATGGGCACGGGACTATGGGATGGAGGATAATTATAATTTGCTATAACTAACCATAGTTAGTTACTATGCTCGGGCAGCGCCGGGCTCTTCAGCTAGTACAAAATAAAATAAGATCCAGCTCACCCAAATTGAAATTGCCATCAATCCTCGCCCCAGCCAAGAAAAACAACTCTGATTCGGTGGTGAGTGAGTAGCATATGGAGAGAATCCAGCTGATTTTTTTTTAGAAAAATTGTACAAAAACTTTATTGTAATTCAGATAAAATGGGACATTTGCAATGCTAGAATCATTGTGTGTTTTTATCCTACACGTATCAGATTCCTAGCCCTTACTCGTGGCTAAAATCCGTCGGAAAACAAAACTCAGAATTTTTCTAGTACCGGAATGTCCTGTTTTATCTGAATTACAATTAAGGTTTTTGCACAATTTTAACTGAAAAACAGCTGGAGTCTTCCTATATTCCACACAACATTACATACATAATTGGGAGCGATTAGGAAAAATAATTACTTAGATCTTCTTAAACTATGTTGATTGACAGGCCAATGAGCAAAGGCGAGAAAGTAATTTATCCCTGTTTTTGCAAACATAGGTAACGACAAATTATTAAAAGGGCATCATTCTAGAGGGGCATCATTCTAGAAGGGAATCTTTCTAGAGGGGCATCATTCTAAAAGGGCATTATTCTAGAGGGGCATTATTCTAGAGGGGCCATAATTCTAGAGGGCCATCATTCTAAAGGGGCATCATTCTAGAAGGGCATCATTTTTATTGGGCATCATGCTATAAAGGGCATCATTCTAGGGGGGCAATCCTATAATTGCTTGGTGTCACTTCAAGTTATGTTTAGGCTATAAATCAAACTTTTACTATCTAGGACAACTCTCTTGTGCCAGCCTGTAGGCTGACTATTTCTCTGCCACCCACATTTACAACTTTCTACACTACTGTAGATGGCCCTCCATGTACCTTGCACTGGACTGCAGCTGAAATTCCAGTGCGTCAGCCCATAACAATGATGTGTAACCACTTTATCCATCTCATGATTATCCTTAATCTGATAAATTGACACGATTATGCTTAATGAAGCAGAGTACAATGTTCTTTCCTCACCCCCTGCTGCTGCTTATTGTGGGGTAAGCGGTCAGAAATGGTCTGCAGCTGCAATCCCATGCTGTGTAACAATGCCATGTCTCTGTAAGTAAGCAGACCGGGCAAACATAACTGTGCTGACCATGGCGGCGGCGGGCTCACAAAGTGCACAGTGATGAAACCAGCGACCAAGGTCATTACTATCAATATATCACTCAGTGCAAAACAAGCTGTAAATGTCATCCTGGGTGCAATAAAAGCCAAGAAGATTATACATATAAATGGAAAAAAAAAATAATCTGGCAGTGCAGTCAGAGGTGTGCCGGTTGTAGCCATCTAGTCTGATATCAAGATTGCCCTCACCAAAAGATTACAGTGGCAGCCATAAAGTCAACTACAATTGTCTGTGACTTGTAGTTTTCCAACAGCTGGTTATAAAGGGTACCAAGTCATTAGATGTCGTATTTTGATTGCTCACGCAGTGCCATAGGGTGCTCGTACCAAAAGATTACAGTGGCGGGCAAACTCAACTACAATCATCTGAGTCATAATTTTGCAACAGCTGGTTGCACGCGGTACAATAGTATGTTATCCGGCCTTAAATTCTGACGCATGTCATAGGGTCCTTGTCACCAAAGATTACAGCGGCTGTCAAACTCAACTACAGTCTTCTGCAAATCGTAGTTTTGCAATAGTTGGCTGCAAAGGGTACCGTAGTAGTGTATATGGTCTTGTGTTTGGATTGTTCACGCCAGCCATAGGGTGCTTGTACCAAAAGATAAAAAATTGGCAGTCAAACAACTACAGTTATCTGCAGGCTGTAGTTTTGCAACAGCTGGGTACCGCACTATGTTATCTAATCTTGTATTCAAATTGTTCTCATGGTGCCAGGGGGTATTTGAACTAAGATATTTCATTGGCGGTCAAAAACAACTACAATCCTATATTGTAGATTTGCAACAGCTCGTTGTAAAGGGTAGTACAGTATGCTATTAGGTCTTGTATTTTGATTGTTCACGTAGTGCCATAGGGTACTTTTACTTCGGCAAAAGCATTTTTTTTGCTCCACTTGTAGTACGATACATGGTAAAATGATCACTTGTACAGTGGCTTGCAAAAATATTCACCACCCTTGGCGTTTAAATATTTGTGTAATTCCATTTGTGTGTGATACATCAGTTACACGCTGTGTACCCTGGATACCCCCGTGCTCGCTGGTCCTGATCGCTGGTGAGATCTGCCTGTTTGAGAGCTCACCAGCAATCATGTAGCGACGCACCAGCGATTCTGACCAGGTCGTATCGGTGTCGGGATCGCTGGTGCGTCGTTTAGTATAACGGGACCCTAAGTTGGTGCAGAGAAGTGAGAAATATATAGGCATAAATAACTAAAAAATGGGATGTGCATATATACTCACCCTTCTGCTATGAAGCCCCTAAAAATTTCTATGCAAGCAATTACTTTCATAAGCCACATGTTAGTGACAGGACGTCCCCCAGTGTGTAATCTAAGTGCCACATTTTCGGTCAGTATACACACTTTACTTTTTCAGAAAGGCCACAGAGGCTGCAATACCGTTAAAGCAAGAGGCACCACTAACCAACACCATGAAGACCAAGGAGATCTCCACACAAGTCAGGGACAAAGATGTTGAGAAGAACTTGTCAGGGTCGGGTTATGCAAAATATCCCAATCTCTGATGATCCCCCGGAGCGCCATCAAACCCATTATCATCAAATAGAAAGAACATGGCACCACAACAAACCTGCCAAGAGAGGGCCGCCCACCAAAATGCTCAGCCCGGGCAAGGAGGGCATTGATCAAGGAGGCAGCACAGAGGCCAAAATTAACCCTCAAAGAGCTGCGGAGTTCCCAAGCAGAGACTGGGGTATTTTTCCAAACGACAACAATAAGCCGTACACACCATAGAGGTGGTCTTTATGGAAAAGTGGGCAGAAAAAAGCCTTTACTTATACACATATAAGCATATGGCTCATTTTGAGTTTGCCAAAAGACATGAGGGAGACTCCCCAAATGTATAGAGGAAGGTGCTGTGGTCAGATGACACCAAAATTGAACTTTCTGCCCAACAAGGTGAACTGTGTCTGGCACCAAACCAACACAGCTCATCACCCCAAGAACATGCTCCCCACAGTGAAACATGTTGGTGGCAGCATCATACTGTGTGGTTGTCTTTCGGCAGCAGGGACAGAGAAAATGGTCCGAGTAGAGGGGAAGATGGATGGTGCAAAATATGGGGATATTCTTGAACAAAACCAGTTTCAGTCTGTCAGTGATTTGAGACTGGGATGGAGGTTCACCTTCCAACAAGACAATGACCCGAAGCAAAATTTGAGTGGTTTAAGTGGAAATGTTTTGGAGTGGCCTAGTCAAATCCCAGACCTTAATCCAATTAAAAATCTGTGGTCAGACTTGAAGATTGCTGCTCACCAGAGGAAACCATTTAACTTGTAGGAACTGGAGGACTAGGCGAAAATCACAGTGGCAACATGTCGAAAGCTAATAGAGACCTATCCAAAGTGACTTGCAGCTGTAATTGCTGAAAAAGGAGGCTCTGCAAAGTACTGACTTTAGGGGGGTGAATACTTATGCACACTGAAGTTTTCAGTTATTTTGTCCTATTTGTGGTTTGCTTCACAAAGAAATGAAAAACAAATGTTCATAGTTGCAGGCATGTGCTACACATGAAATGATTCTTTAAAAAAACAAAACAAAAAAAAAACAGTGAAATTCTGGGATGTGAGGTAGCAAATACTTTCACAAGTCACTGTAGAAACAATGGTTTCCAATCATTGCCAAGTCTACACAAATTTACCGGGTGACTAGGAGCGATTATTCACTTGGCAATCAAATCCTTTCTGCTGGACGAAAACTCATCATTGGCCGGCAGTACAGGCCAATGACTAAATGGAAAGGGCTTTGTGAGAACAATCAACATTTTCTAGCAAAACGGAAATGTTATTAAAAAAAAGCACTGATTAAGTTTTCATAACTTTGGTGCTAGCTGTAGGCGCAATATTTGTGCCCCCCAAAAAATAACTATTAAGGAGTTTGCTCCATTCATTCTCTATGGGACCATCTCCAGCCATCCCATAGAGAATGAATGAAGCAAATGTATGCATGTTCAACCTCCACTACTTTTAGGCAGAGCCTCTGTTTTTCCAGATCTGTGATGGTTCTACTGGTTGGAACCCCAGCAATCAGGAAGTTATCCACTATCCTTATTAATAATAGGGGATTATTTCCAAATTTGGGACAAACCGTTCACTGGTAAAAAATGTTGCACTAAAGTTCCATATACTACAGTTTAAAGGGGAGGTCCGTCACCAAAACGTATTTTCTAACTATCTATCCTTACACCCCAACCACTTTTCTAATGAACTTTATCACACAACACCCTACACTTTTCCCCATCTACTTAATCAGTAAATATAGATTTTTACTGTATTCCCTGTGACATTTCGTTTGAGAGGAGTCTCGAGCGTGATGTCACAGGAGGCTGGGACTGCACTCACTCCCCAGATCATCCATCGCCGCTCTTGGAACAGGACCTCACAAGGGGCAGCACTGCAGTTACTAGTTTGTTGCATTGCTGTTCTATGAAGACGTCTTGGGTCATGGATGATGAACACTGTGTGAGATGTGAGTGCAGCGCTGGCACTCTGCTTATGTCTCCACCGCCGTAGCTTCTATGAAAGATCTTGATAGGAGCACTGAGTAACATTAGTGCCGCCCCTAAGCTTATAGCACTGCCCTCAAACGAGTTGTCATTTGGGGGTGGCACTGGAGACACTCACACTGCTTCTACCTCCGCACCCTACTGATGACAAGTTTGGGGACGGTACAAGAAGCTGTGGGCATTTATGTGGTGTGGAGTGTTTTTCTTTTATTCCTGCTCCTGAGATATGGTCCCCTCTTCACTGTATATAAAGCTAGTTTTTTTTTTTTTTTTTTAGCAAAGTGGGTATGGACCTCCAGGAGACTTCCATAGAGGAGAGTTGAGTAACACACCCTTTTGGCTAAAAAGGCTACGAAAGGAAAAGGAGCTGGCATATTTCAGGAAATGAGTGGTGCAGGAAAAAACCCGCCAGATTCAGGAGAAAAATGGCATTTACACCAGGTAAAAAAGAAAATGCACATTTTTTTTGCAATTGACAAGTCTTCTTCAGAGCATCCACAACGCAGTCTACAGGTTCTTCCTCTATAGAGCTCCACTTATCAGAACCGCTGGAGAATTCTGCAATGATGGTGTTACATTTCTTCCTATTGACCAGAATAAACAGGCAGCATTGATTGTGCATTTATCTCTCCACCCCATTAATCATTTCGGATTTTCCTCCCTGAGATTAAATAAACAAGTGTGCGGCTGCACAGGCTGATTCATGCAGTGTTGAGAAATATTTTTGGCATGATGTCGGAATTTTGTCAGATAAGCACTTTTTACATATCAGGTTCATTTTTTTTTTTTTTTTTATCTTTGTAAATGTTTTCACGGGGGTCGGCACAATTCAAGTCCATGCACCAGAAGAATCCATGCATCGAACTCCGAAGGACTGTGCTTACAGGGGCTGTAAAGCTGACGTGTGGCGGCATACCGCTATACACTATCCCACAGGACAGCA
Organism: Dendrobates tinctorius; assembly: GCF_039654945.1. NCBI lineage: Eukaryota > Metazoa > Chordata > Amphibia > Anura > Dendrobatidae > Dendrobates > Dendrobates tinctorius. Next base: position 17,688,387 of record NW_027361868.1, read on the forward strand.
CGGCTATACAATCACTGATACAACCAAGCACAGAGTTTACAGGTTTTTTTTTTACAATGGAAAGATAAAATTATATTTAAGATTCTAAAAAATATGAGGTTATCTCTCGCCGACCCCCAATGCCTTGAGTGTAAACCGGGTTGTAAGTTGCCTTGCAAAGCACTGTGAAGAGGTCCCAGGTGTGAATTAGTACTGTGGCCCTCCCTTCTATTCTTAAATCAGTGGGGTCTGAAGGCATATCCTAGTGGTAGGTTATCACTTTATCAGGTGACAACAGACTTAACGTTTAAAAGGAACATGTCACCAGGTTTTCCCAGCTTTTAGAGCATTCTAGTAACATGTATGTATGTCCCCAATTCCTTCTGCATAGTACAAAAAACAACTTATTTTACCCCCATAGGGTGCAGTGTGGTCCGACGGGTGTCGCTGGTATTCCTTCAGCACTTTATCTCTCGCTGCAAGTGCCGTCCTCCTAACCTGCTTCATATGGATGACACATTAAACGTCATAATACCTGTAAATGTTATATTCTGTCCTTATGCTGATGATTTCTTCCAGGCTCTGGGGCGTGCGGTGCCGCAAGGAAATCACTGCCCCCTGTATTCATTGTAATACTACCCCCTCTCATGCACATCAGCTACGGTCACGGAATTATGCGCCTGCGCCTTGCACTCCCTCAGAAATCCATACCTCATGCTCTCTACTAGGGTAATTGGCAGGAGAGATACAGGACTGCAGGTACGAACAGACAAGAAACTACAGATGCAGACAGGGAACCACAGGTTCGGACTGGTACAGAGCCGCAGGGGCGTACAGTCTCCGAACGGCAGGGGCGTACAGTCTCCGAACGGCAGGGGCGTACAGTCTCCGAACGGCAGGGGCGTACAGTCTCCGAACGGCAGGGGCGTACAGTCTCCGAACGGCAGGGGCGTACAGTCTCCGAACGGCAGGGGCGTACAGTATAGTACAGGGGCAGGTACTGAGAAACGGGGAGCTGCAGTTGTGGACAGGTACGGAGCAGCAGTTGTGGACAGGTACGGAGCAGCAGTTGCTGACAGGCAAAGAACCTCAGGTGCGGACAAGCATGGAACCGCAGGTGTGGACAGACATGGAAACACAAGTGCAGACAGTCAAGGCTGATAAACAGGTAGGCACAGCAGGTGCAGGCAGGTACGGCTGATATATAGGTAGACACAGCAGGTGCAGGCAGGTATACTAGAACAAGGGACCTGAGAACTAACAAACATGCAAACAAGCAGTGTGAACACGTTGCTCAGGCCTAACAGATTAGAGATAGGTACCGATTCAGATACAGTTGCTTTAGGAAAGGCTACTGCTACTTACACAGCAGGTTTAGAGGTAGGGACTGATTCAGACACAGCAGGTTTAGGAAATGGTACTGCTTCTGGAAAAGCAGGTTTTAGAGGTAGGGACTGATTTAGACACAGCAGGTGTGGATGCAGGTACTGATTCAGAGACTGAAAGATTCAGAGACAGATCCAAATTTTGATATAACAGGTTCAAGGAAAGATCCAGACTTGGATAACAACAGGTTCAAGGATAGGTCCTAATTCAGACACAGCCTGTTCAGTGAGCGGCAGATACAACGTAAAGGTTCAGAGTTCAGGCCTAGCCTATACAGACCCAGGGAGGGTTTGAGTAAAGACCGGGCCTGATAATGGACTTAAAGACAAGCTAGACACCAAAGTCCTAGATGTTGAACAGACACCTCCCTCCAATTAGCTGGGGACATTTCAGAAGTGCGCGTGCACTACACGCGTTGCCCAGAGACCTGCGAGGCGTGCGTAGGCACAGGGACCTCGGAGTTGAGGTGGATAGCTGAAGGAGTACGGTCAGGATGATGAGCAAGTCGGCATCCCTGCTGCGGAGAAAGGGAGGCACGCAGGGACGCTGGTGGTACAGTTACCCCCACTCTCCCCCCTCTTCTTCATGCCTGCAAGGAACTTCCTCCTCAGAAAATGTGCAGCAAGAAAATTCCTCTTGGGTTCCCACGATTTTTTGGGGTCCAAGTCCCCTCCAATCCACAAGGAAAAAGGTTTTCTCTCTGATCTTTTTCACAGTCAGGATGACTTTCCTCCCAAAGACATCCAAGGGGTAGACTGGAGCGGGTGTAGTACCAAGATCCTTGAGTTGCAAAGATACCTTCTGCCCAGGGCAACCAGACACCAACTTGACATCTGTGATATCAAGTTGGAGTTCCTCCTCTAGGTCGGGGGGAAAGTGGGCCATGGGATGTGCATCTGCCTTGACGTTCATATTCAGTGGCCAATAGAGAATTTAAGCTACGCTTTTCAGGGGCATCTTCAAACCGGTGCCCACAAAGATGCATCCACCAAGCGGTGTGGATCCTGACAGCAGGTGTACAACTTGCTGCGATAAGTCTCCAGCTGATAAAATTTTACACTGGAACTCTGTATGAAGTGGGTAGCTCCACAGGACACAGATAAGGCCAGAGTCAATGGTGGACGGGAGTCACACTCACCCAGGGAAACCTCTTCTTCAGACCCTGGGCATGCTTGGAAGTTCTCCTAACTTCACAGGGCAAGCGCAGATAACAAATTCAGTGCCACCACTACAGCAACACAAAACTTCGGAACGACGGTGCTCCTGCCATCGCTCAACTGGCTCAATATGGCCCACGTGCATAGATCCAGGAAAGACCGCACCGCAGTTGGCCGAGTAATGAGTGCCTCTGAAATGACGGGGCCAGACGCATCAATCTCTTCTTTCGTACTGGTTCTTTGGCACATTCTTTGAATGGTTCAGAGGCTAAAGGGGTACTGGAATCAGCGAAGTCCATCGCCTGTTCAACCTGTAACGCTCATACGTGGATCGTGGACCTACTCTACCATGGACAGAGGAAAGCCTGGAGGGGGGTGACTAGGCGAACCCTTGACTCGTCGCTAGAAAAACTGGACAGCAGGCAGGCTGGTATACAGACTGGCAGGTACAGACAGTTATACTAGAACAGGGGACCTGAGAAGTAGCAAGCATGGAGACAAGCGGAGTGAACACGCTGATCACTAATGATGCCCAGGCACAACAGATTAGAGATTGATACTGATTCAGACAGCTGGTTTAGGAAAAGATACTGCTTCTGACACAGAATGTTTGGAGGTAGATACCGATTCAGACACAGCAGGTTTAGGAAAGGGTATTACTTACACAGCAGGTTCGGAGGTAAGGACTGTTTCAGACACAGCCGGTTTGGTAGGTACTGATTCAGGTACTGCAAGTAAAGAGTAGCACTTCTGACGCAGCATCTTTGGAGGTAGGAACTGATTCAGACACAGCAGGTTTAGGAAAGGGTACTGCTACCTACTTAGCAGGTTAGAGGTATGGGACTGATTCAGACACAGCAGGTTTAGGAAAAGGTACTGCTTCTGACACAATGCTTGGAGGTAGATACCGATTCAGACACAGCAGGTTTAGGAAAGGGTACTACTACTTACACAGCAGGTTTGGAGGTAAGGACTGTTTCAGACACAGCAGGTTTGGTAGGTACTGATTCGGGTACTGCAAGTAAAGAATAGCACTTCTGATGCAGCATCTTTGGAGGTAGGAACTGATTCAGACACAGCAGGTTTAGGAAAGGGTACTGCTACCTACTTAGCAGGTTAGAGGTATGGGACTGATTCAGACACAGCAGGTTTAGGAAAAGGTACTGCTTCTGACACAATGCTTGGAGGTAGATACCGATTCAGACACAGCAGGTTTAGGAAAGGGTACTACTACTTACACAGCAGGTTTGGAGGTAAGGACTGTTTCAGACACAGCAGGTTTGGTAGGTACTGATTCGGGTACTGCAAGTAAAGAATAGCACTTCTGATGCAGCATCTTTGGAGGTAGGAACTGATTCAGACACAGCAGGTTTAGGAAAGGGTACGGCTTCTGGCAAAGCAGGTTTTAGAGGTAGGGACTGATTCATACACAGCAAGCAATCCTTTCAGAAGTAGGAAGTGTGAGCAGTGAGCACACTAGGCGCGTTGACCGGTGACCTGCGAGGTGTGTGCAGGCACAGGGGCCTGGAAGGTGAAGTGGTTTACAGCATCAGGATTACAGTCAGGATGGTGAGCAAGTCGGCCTCTCTCCTGGGGAGAGAGGTAGGCAAGCAGGGACACTGGTGTTACAGCATGTATGCAAAGTGAATACAGTAATGTGCAAGCCATCTCCCGACGCAGGAGAATCCTGACAGTGTGCAGTGTGCATGCTGTGAAGATTCAAAAATCTGCAGTCACATAAGAGTGACTCCATACTTGAGACCTGAGGCTGGACAACCGCTTTAACAAAAAGTCATTATTCTGCAGTCCTGCAGAACTCTTAAGAAAATTAAGATGATTTTCAACTGAATAAATAGTGCTGGAAGCAAAAACTCCTCCTTTAATAAGGATAAAGAGCATACATATATAACACTCCACACTTGTTTGTAGAATATCAGTCATTTTTATAACTTCTTTCTGTACAGTGTACTCTGGAAACACATGAGAATAGCACAAGGGAAGTCTCCTGGGTGTACTATATTAAAAGTAATACATTTTTTAGTGTTGTGGAAACAACTGGTGGTAAATGAGGCTGGCTTTCTGAAAGCAGCGATATAAAGACGCAGTGTATAATGTTACATGCCATTTGTCAATACGCTGTCGGTTCTTGCAGTGTACGCTCTGAATTTCATACTTGTCATATTAAGGACAGACAGATTTTTGGACTCCAAGATAGAAAAATGACAACTATATCAGAGATTAAAATATTTCAAGAGCGGAAAAAAAGTTGACTGTCACACACAAAGATCAATTGTGTCACCCTGACCTGAACTTTATGAGTGCTTATAAAAGTTCACCAAAAAAATAAATAAATTAAAGAGGGATAAAAAATAATAACAGATTTAATAGTTTCTCATCTTTTGGCAAAACTGCAAAAAACACAGAACACAGCCTATAAACCAACCAGCTACCAGGACCTAATCTCATATTAATATCAGCCAGTACCAGGGAGTGGAAGGTTCACGGTCCCAATATTTTAAACGTTTACTAGAACGATCCAGTTGGCAATTGGATATTACACTGTAATCAAGGCATTTTATCTCAGTATCTGGGCACTCCTGTACAATGTGCCGGAGTATAAAGTCAACAGCTCGGCTCTGGTTATTTTTTATTTCCAAATTCTTAAAAATTATACAACTCAATTAGATGAGATGTGGAGCACAACTGAAGAATTTGAAGGTATGATATGAAGCAGCGACTCTCAATCATGGTCTTAGGAAGGACGTACAGGCTGCCGGGCTGGTTTAATAGCCCCGGGAAAAGCGAGGTGGCCCCTGCTCATCATAAAGAGACAGATTTTCTCATGATTTGTAAAGATATAGATATAAAACACATTATTTACTAAAATAGTTGTACCAAAACATTATTTTACAATGTCATGTAAGCAATCAAACAACATCTATAAAATACAAAGCCTCAGAACCCAAAACATAACGAAATACAGTACCTAAATATTACCTATATAACCCTAATATATCCCTATACATAATGCTAGTCTTTTTAGACAAGTGGCTGTGTTTTTTACCTCTTCTCTGTGGGTGTCAACTTGAAGACTATGCCCAGTTGGCTATATAAGTTATAGAGGAGGTCATATCTCAGAAATGGAGAGACGCAGGAACAAAAGAAAAACAATCCCAGCTTCAGGAGAACAGCGGCATTTACACCATGCACACAATTAGATATTTACAGCAAGTGATTGGTCCTCTTTAAAGGGAATCTGTCACCTCATTTTCGGCCTATGAGCTGCAGCCACCGCCATCAGAGGCTTATCTACAGCATTCTGTAATGCTGTTGATAAGCCCCCGATGTAACCTGAAAGATAAGAAAAACAAGTTATATTATACTCACTCAGGGGCGGTCCGGTCTTGGTCCGGCGCCTCCCATCTTGTAGCGGTGACGTCCTCTTCTTTGCTTCCCGTCGCGACTCCGGTGCAGGCGTACTTTATCTGACTTGTTGAGGGCAGAGTAAAGTACTGCAGTGCGCAAGACCTCTCTGACCTGGTCCGGCGCAAGCGTACTGCAGTACTCTGCTCCGCCCTCAACAGGGCAGAGCAGAGTGCGCCTGCGCCGCAGCCACGACGGGAAGCAAAGAAGAGGACGTCACCGCTACAAGATGGGAGGCGCCGGACCAAGACCGGACCGCCCTTGGGTGAGTATAACATAAGAAAAACAAGTCATCTTTCAGGTTACATCGGGAGCTTATCTACAGCATCACAGAATGCTGTAGATAAGACCCTGATGGCGGTGCCAGCAGCTGATAGTCAAAAATGGGGAGACAGATTCCCTTTAAGTAATATAATAAGTGTATGTGCTATAACAGGTAAAGATATCAGAGTTTATTCTGCATTTCAAAAAAACTTATATGGTTAATAAGTATAAAAAAAAAGAAAAAAAAAAAAAGAACGGAATTTGCAAAGAAGCGTTCAGCTTATTGTATGGCATCACTAAAACAATGGCTGATCCCACACATCGAATGTAAGTTTTCTCCTTGTGGAGAGTGACATGCCAGGTCTGTCATGCCAGTATGAGGAGACTTAAAGGCCTTGCATGCTCTTCTGGGAAGTGAAATATGCAAATTGCCTTTTCAGAGAGGAAGTGAACTTAAACTCTGGTGCCACCTATAGGCACTACAGGATCAAGTTTTCTTCCTCTTTGAAAAGACAATTTGCAATTTGAACAGTCACTTTATGAATACCACAATTTCTTGTAGGGCCTGGGTTACACAAGAACCACACTTCTGAGCGCCCCCTACTGGAAATGAACAGTCATCTGATCTTAATGGACCAATCACCAAAATAAAGTTAGCTAAGTAGAGCTCCCAGTGTGTTTTGTGAGTATTTTAGAGTCTACAAAGTGGTGTGGAATACGTTGCGCTATATTATTAAAATAATTATTATAGTACAAAATCAGAAAATCTAAAATCACCAGTGTGATGTTAATTTCTGTATTGCTATGAAGATGGTGGGAGGGGGAGAAGTTATAAATAGTACAAATATTTTACGCAAGTGTGAAAAAACTTGAAAATTAAGAATGCTGTCATGATCCAGGCCGGGTTCTGTATGATGTCTTCCTTTCCCGGTATGATCATATCAAGGATTAACTTTTCTCTGCCTCGTTCTGGTGCCAGGCTGGCTATTTCTCTCCACTGCATCCTGCAGGCGGTGTCAGTTATAGTTTCTGCCTACGGCATGAGTAGCTGACTCACTGTATACCCTGATTTGTCCTTCTGCCGTTGCTGACTTTGCCCATGTCTCTTTGTTCCCCTCTTCCCGTCCAACTCTGTGTTCCCTCTCTCATGTTTTTGACTCTCTGTTACTTGACTTGGCTTGGACCCTGACCTGCTGTTTGTCTCTAATCTTTGGCATATCTGGTCTTGATTGATACTGATCCATTTGGCTTGTTTCTGACTCTGTGTTTGTTTTTTCCTGTGGTACTGCGCTACAAGCTAATATCGACCCAGCTTGTTTGACTATTCTGCTGTCACCTGCTGGTAGCCTCGCTGCTGCGCTGCAGGTCTGCTCTTGCTGTGTCTACTCTATTGCCATCTGGTGGAGCTTGCATCTACCTGCATTGCAGCAGCGTGACAAATGCTTTCTAAAATAGAAGTGTGAAGTATATTTTTGTCAAACAACAAATTTCAAAGAGAAATCTAATTCAAATCAATATTTGGTGTGATTGGCCTTTGCCATCCAATTCTTCTAGGTACCCTTGTAGAAAGTCAGGTGCATGAGTAACAAGCTCAGTATGATTTTGCCGCCCGTATGGGATAATTGCTGGCGAGTAAATAATCAGCTCTGGGCTGATACTTCAGAGTTATCCATAGAAGGGACCACACCTACGATAACGTGTCCTTTTATTTTACAGCACTTTACATAACTGCAAACACAAAGTCTGCAGCTGCCGCTCGGCCCAACCTCTACCCCGCGATGAATAAATCAGTGCTATGGAGTTGGAAGGGTACAAAGTCCTGCGATCTGTGAGTAATTCGGACTTTGCAGTATGCAATAAAAAGTGTGGGAATGGAAAGTCTATTTCCAGTTAAATATAACCTGTGCTTGGCTATTCCAGTAAGTGAGGAAATTCAATGACAAGTGATTTTAGTTACTCTAAACAAGTAATTGTTTTTTTTACACGGTGTAAATGCCGCTATTCTTCTGAATCCGGCGATATTTTTCTTTTGTCACTGCTCCTCTTTGTTCCTGAGATATGGCCTCCTGTTCACCATATGCAACGATAGTCTTTTTAGTCAAGTGGGTGTGGTTTAAATCTGCTCTGTGGGCGTCTACTTGAGGACCATGCCCAGTTGGCTATAAAGACTAGATTTATAGAGGAGGTGATATCTCAGAAACAGAGAGATGCAGGAACAAAAGAAAAAACAATCCCAGATTCAGGAAAACAACGACATTCACACCAGGCACAAAATTAGATATTGACGGCAAGTGACGGGTCCTCTTTAATTACCACGAGGAGTGTATAAATAAGTAGTTCAGTCTGCGTTTAAAGAAACATAATAAGTAAGAAAAAAAAGGGACATGATTTTGCGAAGAAGCTTTCAGCTCATTTATTGTATGGCATCACTAAAACAATGGCTGATCCCACCGATCGAAACTTAAAGGGAAGCCTTCATCAGAAAATGACCTATTGTTGAAATCAGGTTATTGTGTTGCATGTGGGTTTTTTTTAAGCTTTTTCTGTCAATTATTTTTCTTAATTTGATATCTCATCGTGTATTAAAAATAAAAAATAGAAATCCTGCAATTTTCACATTGGCCTCCAGAGGGTTTTTTTTTCCCACACCAACTTCCCGTTGCTTCATGAAAAAAACACATGTATGAAAAAAAAAAGGTTAAACTTATAAAACCCCTTTTTATTTACTCAATATATTATTTGGAAGAATATTAACAAATAAAAAAATAAATAAAAATATAAACTACACATAATGGCTATGGCCGCATCAGTAACAATCTGTACAGAAACCACCGAAGCAGTAGGCGCAGAAAGGCATGACTTTTGGAATGGGCAGATCTTTTAACTCTTGCAGTTTTGTGTGTATAGCAGTGTAGATTTTAAGCAAGAGTTTGTGCCCGGTGTGCCACTGTGAGGAAGGAGGGGCTTATTTAGGTAAGGTTACTGTCTCTTTTGCGAGGATGGTGGGGGGCTGGTCTCTCTCTGTGAGGGGGGTGGGGTTTATATAGGAGGTAAATTGTCTTTTTACCTCTTTCTTTTACCAGATGAAATGGAGAAGACATCACCCGCCCTCCCGCCCTGTTATCACGGTGCTAAAACGTTTTAATTACTACTTGTAAAATGATGAATGCTTTATTGTATTTTTTGTTTTGAATTTGCTATTGTATATCTTTTACCAGGTCCAATTTTATCATGACTATAAAGAGTTAACATTGGCATTAATAGTTCAGCCATGGTTCCTTAAGGGGGCTTCACACAGTGATATCACTAGCAATATCGCTAAAGCGTCACCGATTTTGTGACGCAGCAGCGATATTGCTAGCGATATCGCTACATGTGACACTTAGCCAGCGGGGGAGCCGGTCGGAGGCATCGCTGATCGCGCGAGAACGTCCTGGGCCGTGGATGTGGGCGGAGGACTTCATCATCGCCACATCTGACAGGTAAGTAACGACCACTGCTGCATCGCTGGTGAGATCTGCCTGTTTGGCAGCTCACTAGCGACCATTTAGTGATGCACCAGCGATCCTGACCGGGTCGTATCGCTGTCAGGATCGCTGGTGCATCGCTAAATGTAACGGGGCCCTTAGAGGTTTCCTCCACAGGGGTTTTTTCCTCTCCTGAGCGCTGTAGGATCTCTTTGTGAGTCAGAGGTTTGTCAAGTTTACTTCCCTTAATGCTTTTGCAGGGACTTTTAGTTTATAAGTTTACAAAATTGATTTATAAAACAGTGTGAAAAATAAAAAAATGTGACTTGGAATTTATAACCCGTCACAGCTTTGCGGTTTAGGAGTCGGGTGAAAGTTGCGGACAAGTTAAGGTGGACTCATTTTAACTAATAGAGGAAACCTCATGGTGGTGAACAGGCTCGGCTTTGGTGGCCAGCCTCAAGGACGTTGTAATGGTAACGTCAATCAGGGGCGGGCACAGTGGTTAAGCACAGGAGTGAGGATAATAGGGCCATTGGTGCCCTGAAAGTTTATTGGCTCTGCTTGAATGGCAAGCCAGGGCGTGCCGCCCCTTTATGGCTGTCTGTCATGGTGCTATATGTCAGACAGCTTGGGGTATCACAGTACTTGTGAATCCCAATGTACTAGCACTTCACCCGACTCCTACTGTGGTTGTTTTAATCTTGTGATTTAAATAAAGCTGTGGCCAGTTTGACAACCAAAATAGTGTGTTTTGTGTATTTATTCTAGTGCCTAGGTTTACTGTAGTTATGGTTGTTTTAAGATGGAGTCCTAAGATCTGTCCCAGAGATTATTTATCCTGAACAGTCAATGAGTTTTTTTATTTTTATTTTTAAAGTAAGAATTGCACAAAGCTTCAAAACAGGGGTAAAAAAGAAAGTTAACCAATACGTCTAATGTAACACAAAAAAAAAAGTTATGTAAGTGAAAAAAGTTATGGCACAGATACAATACCAATTTATTGTGCAAATCAACCTGGTTGTAGAAATTCTGAGAACAGGATCTATATTAGACATCACTGTGGTCAAGGGGCAGACATTTTTTTGGACACCAATCTGTAATCGGTATGTAACTCATCAAATGCGGTCTCTTAAAATGAGAGTTTCCAATTAGCAGCTGAGACTTCGGAAAATAGCGGAGATTGATGTTGGCTGCTACGAGTCGACATACTGTAATATTAGTCATAGATGGCCAAGACTGCCAGAATGACAGCTACTGATTGCTAGAAGGTCCCAATAGGGTCATCTACTCAATAATGCCCTCTTGTCCTTATAGGCAAAATATTGGAGAACTTTAATTATCATTAAAATATAATCAACTGATCATTTAACCTACATAAATATACATGTAGTGGAAACTTAACGGGTTTGTCCAACACTATGAAAAGCCTTTCTAAAGAGCCATTTTGGCTGCACTTTTATTTTCCATCTACGTTTTATTTAGGCGCAATGTCCCGTTTGCCGAGTGCAGCCACCGATCTCGTGACTGCACAATGCGGATCGTTGGCACTTCTGCAGACATCACATTCAGATACCCCTGTGGGTCTCTGTGGCACTTAAATACAAAGTCATCCATGAGGTCTGTTTTCCGAGCTGGATTTTCAATATATGCTCAGTTGGAGGACAGCCCAAAAAAAGCAGAGATCATGGGCTATCCAAGCAGGATGTCAACGGAAGTGTCGAGGATCCACATAGTGCAGTCATGAGAATGGTGGTTGGAATTAGCAAACGGGACCATTGGCTGATAACATAATAATATAAAAGTGCATCCTAGTAAGCGCTTTAGTGCCAGAAAAAAACCTTAAAAAGGTATTTTCCAGCTGGAAGAAGTTATCGCTCCTTGGGATAGGCGATAGCTTCTAGATCGGTGAGGTCCGATCCGATCGCTGGGGTAGAGACAGTGCGCATACTAGACCGCAATCCATTCATTCTCTATGGGACTACTGGAGGGCTATATCCCTTTCTTTGCCACGCTCAAAGGAACAGAAGTTGAGCATGTGCAATCCCTTTCCATTCTACCGGGGATTAAAATGCCGCGTTCTGAAGACCAGTTGAGGGTCAAGCGGTTGAACTCCCACCGATCTAGACGTTATTACCTATCCTATGGATAAGTAATACTTCTAACTGAAAATACCCTTTAAATGAAGGAGCTATTGGCCACGTCATTGACACAGCCAGTAGACTTGCCCATTGGTGACATCCAATATACTTCTCCGTGGTTGATGTGAATGTAAAGGACTGATGTTTATATCCATGGCATCAAACACATCTCATGTAAGTATTTCATTAACGTGACACTGGCTCTTTGTTGTGGAGGGAGATTTATAAGAAGGAATGCAGTCCTAGGGTAAAAAGTCGAGATAAACAAGAATTCACGCACTTCTATTAAACTACTTCACCCGTTCAGCAAACACGGAACGGTCAATGATTAACTTCCAGTAAGAGAACAACTCCGCTCACAAACAATGGGGCAGCAATTCTGAAAGTTAAGGTAAATGTAAATAGCTGAACTTCAAACCATTGGCACAGAAACCTGCTCTGCGGAAAAAAAAAGGGACTTTTTCTTCAGGGCGTTGACTGTTGTTCTCATCTAGGAAAAGGTATAATACATAATCCTTCTAACCGCCAGACGAGATCGAGTTGACAAAGCAAGAAACGACCTAGAGTGGAATTGTGCCGGATGATGTAAAACGCCGGAGTCGTAGGAGTAATTGCCCATTCACTGTAGTGAATCAGACACGGTCATTCAGTAACTGTCTGGCAAAACTGAGGAGACAAAATGACTCAAAGACTGGGGAGTTGCAAAATGGGGGGTTAAGATAGTGGTTACACCTGTGCCACTGTGCCCAAAGGGGGTCCAAATGTCCTTGTGCCACTTAAGACACAAATATAATAAATGGCACATTAGCTGGGTCCGGCTACAAAATTTGCATTGGTGTCTAAGACTTAAGTTTTGCTTCTTTTCATGAGGCAGTGAATGATATTAGAAATACAAAAAAATCTAGGAATTGTTGCGTAGGAGAAAATGAAGTCCCAACTACAACTACTAGTCTATGCCAAAACATTCCAACAGGACATTGAGTGTCAACACTAGAGACCAATTACACATTTGCAGGCAAAGTCCCCATACACATGATACTAATGTCAGCTGCACCTACGGATATTGACTGGTTCAGCCGACATTCTAATATGTATGGGGGCACCGGCCAACTGATTGACAGGGGAGAAGTTGATTGGGCATGTCCGATTACGAACTGCCTGTCGCTTTGTTCTCTTGGAGTTAAGCCGAGTTGTCTGATGAACTATTGGTCAAAGTGGACAGCCACATTTTGTGCACTGGGGCCTTAAGGTGCTTTTACACAGGTCAATAATCGACCTGACAATTCACCAGCGTAAAGATATCATTTTTTCTGACACCTATGTATTGCCAACAATAAGTAAATTGTACGGCGACTGCGTGAGTTTTGAGGGGTCTTAGCATGTTACAAGTATAACGTTGTGGTATCTAGTATCAAAAGAAATCGGCTCAATTAAAATGCCCATAAAGGCGTTGTCAAGGCTTATGATATTGATAACCTACAATTGTGCTCAGAAGATTACATACCCTGGCAGAAGTTTTGCTTTATTGGCCTTTTATTCAGAGAAGATGAATGATAACACCAAAACTTTTTCTCTGCTCGTGGTTATTGGTTGGGTGAAGTCATTTATTGTCAGACCACTGTGTTTTCTCTTTTTAAATTATAATGACAACCCAAAACATCCAAATGACCCTGATCAAAAGTTCACATACTCCATTTCTTAAAACCATGTATTGCCCCCTCTAACATCAATGACAGCTTGAACTCTTTTGTGGTAGTTGTGGATGAAGTTCTTTATTTTCTCAGATGGCAAAGCTGCCCACTCTTCTTAGCAAAAAACCCTCCAGTTCCTCTAAATTCCTGGGCTGTCTAGCATGAAGTGCGCACTTGAGATCTCCCCAGAGTGGCTCAATGATATTGAGATCAGGAGACTGAGATGGCCACTCCAGAACCTGCACTTTGTTCTGCTGTAGCTAATGACAGGTCGACTTGGCCTTGTGTTTTGGATCGTTGTCATGTTGGAATGTCCAAGTACGTCCCATGCGCAGCTTCCGGGCTGATGATTGCAAATTTTCTCCAGTATTTGCTGATAATGTGCTGCATGAATCTTTCTTCAACTTTGACCAAGTTTCCTGTGCCTTTGTAGCTCACACATCCCCAAAACATCAGCGATCCACCTCCCTGCTTTACAGTAGGAATGGTGTTCCTTTCATCATAGGCATTGTTGACTTCTCCAAACGTAACGTTTATGGTTGTGGCCACATTCGAAAAGGTTCAATTTTGGTCTCATCAATCCAAATTACCTTGTTCCAGAAGCCCATTTTTCTTCAAATGCCTCCTTATTGTGCATCTTGAAACAGCCACACTGCGAGTTTTCAGAGATTCCAGTATTTCAGCTGATGCTATTTGTGGGTTTTTCTTTGCATCCCGAACAATTTTCCTGGCATTTATGGATGAAATTTTTGTTGGTGTACCTGACCGTGGTTTTGATTTTACAGAGCCCCTGATTTTCCATTAGTTAATTACAGTTTGAACGCTGCTGACTGGCATTATCAATTCCTTGCATATCTGTTTGTATACCTTTCCTGCTTTACACAGTTCAACTACCTTTTCCCGCAGATCTGTTGACAATTCTTTTGCTTTCCCCATGACTCATAATCCAGAAACGTCAGTGGCTGGATGAAAGATGCAAGAGTCTGCCTGGATCCCAGAAACTCACTCAGCTTTTATGGTTACAAGCAAACAGGTCACAGGTGAGGATGTTACCTTTAGTAGCCATTCAAACTCTTTTGTGTCAACTTCTGTGCATGTTATCAGGCCAAAATCACCAGGGTATGTGAACTTTTGATCAGGGTCATTTGGATGTTTTGGGTTGTCATTATGATATAAAAAGAGAAAACACTGTAGTTTCACAATAAAGGGCTTGACCCAACCACTAACCATGAGTGGAGATAAAGTTTTGGTGTTATCATTCATATTCCCTGAAAAAAGGCCAAGAAAGCAAAAATTATGCTGGGGTATGTAAACTTTGGAGCACAACTATATATAAGTGGGATTAAATAAAAAAAAAAAAACTGGCACATACACCAATCGGCTATTCTCAGCAGCCGGATGTAAACCATGAACGGTGCAGGGACAGCAAAGCTCCTTTCACTGTGTAGTGGAGGCCACTACTGGGGAGCTGTGGCTTCTATCCGTTAATTGGTGCTGTGCCGCAGTACCTGACAGTGGCCACTAAGCAATGTAGTGAGCAGTGCAGTTTAGGACTGCTCGCTGTTTACATCTGACTGCTGGTAGAGCTGAATACAGCTGATGAATGGGGACTCCCGAGTGTCAGATCCCTACCGATCTGATATGATTGGTGATGCTATTTAATAAACAGCCATACACGAAAAGACCATGAATTATATATTTTTCCAATATGACGACACCTATGAGATAGGTTTATCACTGAATGCTTGCATGCAAAAACAAAAACAAAAAGAACAAAAACCTAAAAATAAAATATATACTGTATCTTCCAATTTTCCCTTCTTATGTTTTGAATTATTATACAGACTTTTTTTTTATTCTTTTGAGGGCAGTATACAAGTCTGTGCAGCACAGAGGGGCAGTCTTTGGTATGGCATATAGAATGAGTTATAGTTACCCAAACAGGAAGACTAGTGGTTTCGTTCAACCTGTGATATCAGCCTGCAGAATACACGACAGCGGTGCGGGATAAGGAGTGAAATAAACACAAATCTGCAAAAGGCATGAAAAACTATGTATACTATGTGGAGTTTACACTTCTCACATTTGATCCAAATCATCATACAGAGACTTTTGTTTTTCTTTTTTAGTGTTTTTTTTAAAAAATTTTTCTCTCTCTTAAATTTGGGTGTCCTTTATTTTTCTAAACCTGATCCTTTCCGCTTACAATCAATCACTGCACAGCTTAATAGCAACTTGTCAATCATAACCTCCTTCCCCCCCCGTGCCTGCGAGAGGGGAAAACTGGTAATGCAAAGAGTAAAAAAGAAATACAAACGTAAAAGTATAGAAGAAGCATGACAACGGGAATTAAAAGGATGAGAAAGGACCCCGAGTGTGTCTAGGCTTAGTACAAGCATTTTAATCACAACGCTATCGACATTCGACTGTGTTCTTCCATCGCTTAAAAATAGAATCTAAGATGTAAAAGGTCAAAAGGTCAGTAGTAAATAATATTCACAAGAAAATATTTGTAATGAGACTAAAGTACAGCTGGTTTTATGGGCCGACAAAGTGGGAAATTGCCAACAGCAACCAAGTGCTGCACCGGCGGGAGCCACCGAGAGTTCGGCTCATGCATCCTTACCAATAACCCAATCAATGCCCTTGACCAAAGTGCTATTCTCAAGATCTTCAATGGGTCAAAGTGCGACGTTCTTGTAAAAACAAATAACTTTGCACTTGTAATACTTATTAAAAATCCTCTGTGTTCACAAAAACAGAAGAATTTTTTAATTGCTCGTTGCCTAGGTCTATCAGAGGTGGCTGGTTTCCTAGGCAAGGAGCGCAGCACTTACAAGCTCTTTTCAATAGAGTTTGTACTCACTGATCTGAAGATCCGAATGGATCCAGCCATCTACAATGACACTGCGCCCCTTCGAAGCAGTGCCTGTGCTTCCACAATTTGGCCAGCGGAGCAACCGTTCCACTGGTCCGACCTGTCAATCAGGAGTGCGCCAACTCCCACCCTCCTGCAAGTAGGGAACCAGGAGGCTTAGCAGCAGTGCGGTTATGAAAAAACAACCCTTATTGTTTAGGCAGTGTTTGGCCATATAATTTTTACACTGAATTCAGTTTTATTTGTACTTCGGATGGCAATATTGCGTGGGGACTCTATGGTAGTATTATTTGAAAACCTTGGAGCAATTATTAAGACAGTGGATTACCGGTAATGATACACTGAACGGAAGAATGAGTGGGCATTTCCTCGACAGTGTTACTAGGCATAGTATGTCAGTATTAATTTACAAGCGCTCATTAAAAGGCAATACTCCAAAGGAACGTATTTACTGGACTTGTCCAGCAGCGATATCTGCAACAGTGCTTATTGCTTCAAACATAATTGCAAAGATGGTGCAGGGTAGTCGCCCATTTCACCCTTTCCATTACAATGGGTGAAATTCATGCTAGCATCTGCACTAGAGATGAGCGGATCAATCTGTGAGACTCCCTTCCAGAGTCCAGATCTGTTGTACCCGTCAGCTCGATGGAAGCTCTTCGAATCCCTGACCTTCCGGCGTACAAGGAGTAGCATCTGATTGGTCCGGGTGGGCCTGGAGTGACGCACAAATGCCCAAGCTGATCGAAAGATGTGTCCCGGGGACGCGATTCGCGATCCTCTAATTTCGATGCCAGGTACCAATGACCTGGACCGGAGTCCCTCGAATTGATCCATTCATCATTTAACAAGCTGTAGATCTCAAGCCCTGAGCTCTTATTTATTTTTACTCATTCATTCCACAGCAAATTACATACATTATAATCACTGTCCCCATTGGGGCTCACAATTGAAATTCCCTATCAGTATGTCTTTGGAGTGTGGGAAGAAACCGGAGAACCAGGAGGAAACCCACACAAACACTTGGTGAACATACAAACTCCTTGCAGATGTTGTCCTTGGTGGGATTTTAACCCAGGACCCCAGTGTACCCACTGAGCCACCGTGTGCCGCTTTTGTCAATTTTTCCACTAATACGGGGCAATAAGCATCTGCCTCATGGGATTTTTGTCTTCCTCTGGATCAACACAATAGGTTATAGGTTGAACTCTATGGACGTGCGTCATTATTCCACCTGAAAACAGTGAAACGAATAAGTGGCTGAAAATCCACTACATTTTTGCAATGCGGGAACATAGCTTACAAGTTTCGGAGGTTGTGGAGTATATTAAATGTGCAGCCTTCAGTCCCAACTTACATAACGCCATTAGTGCATAGCGTGTAAGGATGTGAATGCATCTCCTAACAACTGAACCACGCGGGTATGTCGGCACATATTTACTGCAGAATTCAGGGCAGAACTCCAAGAATAACTCAGATTTCTGCCAGATGTGCTGCATAACAATTAGCCCAATTAGGGCTAATCTGCATGCGGTCAGCCAGTCCAGTTTTTTTAACCCTTTTTTCTCCCATGGCATGGACCAAAATCCATAAAGATTTTTTTTCTACATTGCAGGTAAAAAAAAAACAAAAAAAAAAACAAAAAAAAAAAACCAAACACCTGCACAAAATGCAGATCCATTTATCCATTTATAATATTGTGTGAACTTAGCCTCACTCATTTCAGACTTCTATTAAACCAAGAAACATTATAAAACTGCTAACAAAGGACGACAGTAATCCATAGTCAGGGTTAAATGCGATACCCGCCAAAAATGTTCAGTCTCTGTATATTTGCACTCGTTCAAGTGTATACATTAGTAGGAAAGAACCGTGATATCAAATCTTGGGTGTGACGGCTCTTATAAAACCTTTTCATTGTATACTTGTCTCCGAACACTGGAAATATTGCTTTCTATAACAGAGAAGGCTTATCTCCTTTACCCTGGTACATTCTCCAGTAAAATATGGGTAATAATGCACCCAGCGCCGTACTAGTCAGGTTACAGACCAGCACTACACACAGTGTCATGTAAAAGTTTAGGCACCCCTTGTCAAAATTACTGTTATTATTGTGAACAGTTAAGCAAGTTGAGGATGGAATGATCTCTAAAAGGCCTGAAGATGACACATTGCCGTTGTATTTTAGGCAAAAAAAAAATACATATTTTCAAATATGACATTTTAAAAATTACTAAAAGGAAAATGGGTCGATGAAAAACTTTGAGCACTTTGCACACATAGTACCTAGTAGCACCCCCTTGGGAAAGTATCACAGAATGTAAAGACTTTTTGTAGCCAACCAAGAGTCTATCAATGCTTGTTTGAGGGATTTTCGTCCATTCTTCCTTGGAAAACTCTTCCAGTTCTGTGAGATTTCTGGGTCGTCTTGCATTCACTGCTATTCTGAGGTCTATTTGCAGATTTTCAATGATGTTCAGATCAGGGGACTGTGAGGGCCATTGTAAAACCTTCAGCTTGCACCTTTTAAGGTAGTCGATTGTGGATTTTGACATGTGTTTACGATCATTATCCATTTGTAGAAGAAATCCTCTTTTCAACTTCAGTTTTTTTACAGATGGTGTTATGTTTGCATCAAGAATTTGTTTAAATATATTTTAATCCATTCTTCCCTCTACCAGTGAAATCTTCCCATTTGCTGCAACACAACCCCAAAGCAGGAATGATTCACCCTCATGCTTAATGCTTGGACAGATGTTTTTTTCCTGAAATTCTGTGCCCTTTTTTCTTCACACATACCTTTGATCATTGTAGCCAAAGTGTTCTATTTTAACCCCTTTAGTCCATAGGACTTGCTTCCAAAATGCATCAGGCTTGTTTAGATGTTCTTTTGCCTATTTCTTACGCTGAATTTGATGTGATGAGGACGCAGGAGGATTTCTTTTGATGACTCTTCCATGAAGGCCATATTTGTGCAGGTGTCTCTGAACCTTAGAACAATGTACCACAACTCCAGAGTCTGCTAAATCTTTCTGAAGGTCTTTTGCAGTCAAGCCAGGGTTCTGATTTGCCTCTCTAGCAATCCTATAAGCAGCTCTCACTGAATTTTTGCTTGATCTTCCAGACCTTATTTTGACCTCCACTGTTCCTGGTAACTGCCATTTCTTAATTACATTTCAAACTGAGTAAATGGCAACTTGAAAACTCTTTGCTATCTTCTTAAAGCCTTCTCCTGCTTGGTGGGCATCCACGATTTTCATTTTCAGAGTGCTAGGCAGCTGCTTAGAAGAACCCATAGCTGCTGATTTTGGCGCAAGGTTAGAGGAGGCTGGATTTTTGCAAAGTTGGGAAATTAGCATCACCTGGCCTTTCCTAATGATGACAGTGAACAAGCCACAACCCTAACAGGCTAATAAAGGTCTGAAACCTTGGTAAAAGTTATCTAAGCACACAAGTCTCCAAGGGTGCCCAAACTTCTGCATCGGCTCACTTGCATTTTGTAATTTTTAAAATGTAAAAGATGAAAAAAAAAATGTTTTGCTTAAAATACAAAGGAAATGTGTCATCTTTAACTTTAGGCCTTTTAGAGATCATTTCATGTTCAACTTGCTTAACTGTTCACAATACCTAATCATTTTTACTTGCGGCTTTATTGTGTCTCAGGGCTCGTTGGATCACAAAAATCAATCTTAAACACCTGTGATAGTTTGCCAGGTGAGCCCAATTAAAGGAAACTACTTTAGGCGCAGTCAGACGACCGTATAACAATGACGAGGATTGCATCACAATGTTCTGACTGGCCGGCAGCTTTTCTGATCCCAGCGTGACAGCTACATGGATATACAGCCTATCACGCTCGGGTCAGGAGAGCCGTTGGCCAGTCCAAGCATTGCGATGCGATCATCGTCTGACTGTGCTCTAAGAAGCTTTCCTTTAAAGGGAACCTGTCATCAGGAATAACGCTGTTAACCTGCAGATATGGGGTTAATCTGCAGGTTAACAGCGTTATGATGCTGTCTGGCGCCTGCACGCAGCCGAATGCAGCAGAGAGAAAATAATCTTTCTACTCCCCGCCAGCATTCAGTCATGGGAATCGGGAGAGGCACCGGTTCAGTCACCGCTCTGAATATACAGAGCGGCCGCTGTAACCGTGCACCCAGCCCCGGACTGACAGCCGGCCGCAATGTAGAACCTGTGTTAGTCAAGGCTGGGGGTGCAGTTACAGCGGTTGCTCTGTGAACTCAGAGCGGTGACTAAACGAGCGCCACCCCTATGATTGAATACCGAATGCTGGCAGGGAGAATAAAGATAATTTTGTAGCCGCTGCATTCAGCTGCGTGCAGGCGCCGGACAGCATAATAACACTGTTAACCTGCAGATTAACCCCATATCTGCAGGTTAACAGCATTATTCCTGGTGACCGGCTCCCTTTAAATCGGGCTCATCTGGCAAACTAGCACAGGTGTTTAAGATTGATTTCGGTGATCCAATGAGCCTTGAGACGCAAGTACAAATTTGGGCACCCATGAGACACAATATCATCCATGAGTTTACTTGAAAAGTAAAAAAATTAAATCTTCATGACACTTTAATCCCACTTTCATAATTTGAATCGTGTACAGTAGTACAAGAAAAATCAATGAGATTTCTGATATCTCACGCACGCCCGGCTTTTAATTTCAGTTAGCATTTTGAGCTCTGCTGCGTTTTTGCGAAGATGCAGCGTGTCAATTCCTTTAGTATTTTTGCAGCGCTTTTCACCCATTCAAGTGAAGAAGTGAAAATCTAAAGTAAAAAACTGCAAAAACGCATGTACAAACATAACAAAAAAGCACATATAGTACGTGAAACCCCCTTACATTTTTGGTGCGGAGAAAAATGGCGCAAATGCGCAACATGTCAATATATGCCATACCGCAGTAGGGACTGCCGTGAGTTACACTAAGGTCTATGTCGGAGCCATATAGTAATATCCTTATCACGGGGATTTATTAGTTAGTCTCTGCACGGAAATGTCAGGACTTTCTGAAGCCTGGAAAGCTCGAGGTCTGCCTGGGGCACTTTATAAGGACATAACATTTCCTTTTTAATCATTATGAAACCGTTCTGGGAAACATGAATCCTCAGTAGTCACGATTGGCTCGGTGACATTTTTTTTTTTCATTATTATTGGTTTCAGTTTATTTAGGTAAAACAGTCAATTAATCATGGAGCTCTTCAGAAACAAGAAATCATGTTTTTCCGGCCTCCTCGAGATTGTCTTTTGTAAACCATTAGCTTTCTCGGCTTTTGTTGTTTTTGCCGAGAGTATTGGAGAGCAGAGTTTGTTTGGAGTGGGAAGAGAAGTGTTTTGCTTTATCACTCTCCTCAATGTACCCTGGCCGGGAATGTTGATTGGGTTAAGACCATTTCACTCCGGCCTTAGTGGAATTTTCCACCGAGTGGGAGCAGCGCTGAGGTTGCTCTGACCATGATGCAATCGAGCTAATGATACAAGAAGGATTTAATGCTACAAGGACACACGTCCATCTGTTCCTCCTCCATCATCTTCTTCTTTAACCCAGGATGCATGACTTTCTAACAGCTTCTCCTCAATGAAAGTAACCTTAGATAATCTAATTGTCGACTCCTCGGACTACGAGGGAGGCTTTAATTGGAGAGGAATTTTAAAAAGGCACATATGCGGAAAGTTATCTTAGTAAGATCCATGGTCTCAACCAATCTATTATGCTTGTGCCAAAAATATTTCATTTCCCCGATAACGGTCTCGCCTTCCCTCTCATGGCAACTGTACATTAAAATCATGAGCGAGGGTTTTTCAAATTACACAAAAACTGTAAGCGACTCCGGAAAGTCATTGCCTTCTGGACTTGCCTCCATTTATAGGAACAGATCTCAGCTTACAAGTATGGAAATATGTAATAATATATGTTGCACAGGCTAAATTGTTCCTTCGTTGCTAATCATGTACAGGACGGTTTCCAAATTTTGATGTTTTTCGCTGTAAACTAAAAGACGCTAAATCGTCCACCTAAATGCATTTTTCACGCTTCACCGGGTCTATAGGTAATAAATAAGCACCGATCGGCTCTAAAATTAAAACAAGTGCTAGGTTACATTTGGCAGCAGTCAGTTCTTAATGTTGATGCGTTGGAAGCAGAAACAAAACGGGCAAACTAAATGACCAAAGCAACCTTGACACATGCCACCTACCTAAAAATTGCACAAATCAAGTCCCCTACCCCATCATGGCAGCAGTACTACCTAATGGAAGAGTCCTCCTTCAGCAGGATAATACCCCTGTCACACTACAAAAATGTTCAGGAATGTATTGAGGCACGTGAAAAAGTTCAAGACGTTGACTTGAAATCCAGAATGTGAAGATCTAGAACTGATCGAACATCTGTGGAATGTGCTGTACACACAGACACAATCCATGGAGACCCAAACTCATAAATTATAGGACTTAAAAGCAGTTGTTGAGTGAAAATAATATCACTTGTACTGACTGGCAGAACTGAAACGGGTTAATCTCCAAAAGGGCACTTAAAAAATGGAGTGGCAGCAGCTCCCCTCAGTTCATTCTCTATGAAGCTCCCGGAAAAAGCAGAGGAGAGCGCTCAGCAGCCCCATGTGGAATGAATGGATATGCACAATGTCGCTCCGTTCTAAAAAGGAGAAAAGTGTTTAGCTCTGTCAGTGTATAACACAGCGGTCGGACACCCACCGATTCATCGAGTGACCACCAATCTTATGGAGAGATAAGTCGTTTTCACTGGACAACCACTTTAAAGATCTGTTGCTAAAGTATGGGTTCCAGGTAGTGCTACAAGTCGCAATTAAAGGTTTTGTGAAGTCCATGCCTTGATTGGGTCAGAGATGTTCTGGTGGCATGAGAAGAACATGAAAGTTGGACTCGTGTGTCTTCATTAAACCTTAAGATTATGAATCTACAATATAAAACAGGGGGTTTCTAAAGAGTTGTACAAAGTCCATCAAAGTCCATAATAAAATTATATTCAGTATTTTTGGAAGGAAGCTTGAGTATTCAAAGAACACATGAACTCCAGTACTAAAACGCAACAGCAAAACCCAACACACATCGAGCCATATAACCTAGTGATGAGCGATCGTGCTCGGATAACGGGTTATCCAGGCATGCTCGGATGGTATCAGAGTATCTCGGCGGTGCTCAGATAATATGTTCGAGTCTGCAGCTGCATGTCTTGCGGATTCTAGACAATCGCAACATATGCGGGGATTATGTTAGACGATCCTCGCATGCGCTGTAGCAGTCTAACAGCAGCAGCAAAATATGCAGCCGCAAAGACTCAGACATATTATCAGAGCATGTCCAAGATACACAGATAACGCGCTATTCGAGCACGTTCGCTCATCACTAAAATGAATCCCACAAAGATGAGGAATTGCTCTCCTGAAAAGTAATTGACTTGACTCACACTGGTGTCATTTTACTAGTTTTTACAGTAATAGGGCCATAACACGGACGACGACTACATCGCAATGCACGGACTGGCCGACGGCTCTCCTGACCCAAGTGTAATGGGTATAAAAGTTCCCAGATCTGTCAAAGAGCTTGGACCAAGCGGCGGGATGCCCAATGATCAGCAACTTATCATCTAACCTGTGGAGCTTGTATGTTCTCGCCGTGACTGAGCGACTTAACAGCTGCATAGATATACAAGCAGTCACACTAGGGTCAGGATATCCGCCGGTCAGTCTGAACATTGCAGCGCGATCGTCATCTATCTTATACTGTCTGCTGCCTTCCTTGGATGTGGTAGCCGTTTCTCAGGCTCCCTCTCCGGAATGGAACCCTGATTCTCCGTTACCCGTGGTCACCATGGTAGGCACAGAAAGTACCATCGAAAGTTGATAGGACAGACACCCGAATGGATCATCGCCGTCACAATCTTAGGGTGGTTTCACATTTGCGTATAAGGTCGCAGCGTCGGCCTGCGCACAGCCGCCGCTAAGCCCTGCCCCCTGCCGTGCCTCTGCCAGTAGCTCCGCCTACGGACGCATGACGCTGCATGCGTCCTGCGTCCCCTAACTTTAGCACTGGGGACGCAGGCCGTGCGCAGGTATGCGTTTGGCGGTGCATGCGTCCTTTTAACGCTGCGCCGAGCGCACCAATTTGCAACCTGTTGAGTTTGGCGCTGGTCGGCGCAGAGTCAAAAGGACACATGCGCCGCCAAACGCATACCTGCGCACGGCCTGCGTCCCCAGTGCTAAAGATAGGGGACGCAGGACGCATGCAGCGTCATGAGCCCGTAGGCGGAGCTACTGGCGGAGGCACGGCAGGGGGCGAGGCTTAGCGGCGGCTGTGCGCAGGCCGACGCTGCGGCCTTAAACACAAATGTGAAACCAGCCTTATACGGTCGTCTGACTCAGCCCATTATTAAAGATACACTATATTAAACAATCAAAGATCCATTGTTTCCTTGGATGACTTAGAATCTTTACTGTTGAAAATTCAACTGGAATCTTATGAAAAAGAATCAACGTGAACAAAGCCCAACTTTATTGTTTGGTAAATCTGTTTTTACAGGAACCTAATAAGCAATTGATTCCATGCAAACAACAGATACTACATGCCAGAAGTGTTATGACTTCACAAACCATATTTTTTTTTTTTTTAGAAAGGTATAGAACAAAACCAATGAACAGAAATATAAGTGCAAATATTGTGGGACCAGGAGCCGTCCAAACTGTGTATATATATATATATATATATATATATATATATATATATATATATATATATATATATATATATATATATATATATATATATATATATATATATATATATATATATAAATTTTTGTCTAGCTGGATTAATATCCTGCTATACCGCAATAAAATTTGGCAGATGCATTGACCACACAAAATCATCTGGATTTTCCATATCTACAGAAAATGAGGAAGCTCTGCAGAGCACTAATGTTTATCTCATGCGGTCCCTGCCTCCGCAGTCTTCCCAGACACTTACCCTAAAAGGTTATGTCCATCTTTGCAAATCATTTTCTACTATCTTCATCTCAAAAAGAAAAAAAAAAAATGAAGGAATTTTTCAATAAGTCTGAATTAAAAAAAAAACAACAACATAAAAATACTGTTTTTTTTCCTCCACGACCTATACAGACAATGCGACTTACATGGCAACAGACCCCAAACAGTCCTCTGATCCAGCGATTATACTCCCGTCAGATTGGGTATGAAGGCCTTCCACAAGTATACACAAAGAACTTCCAAAGTTTAGCAATCGTAGTGGTCAACGGTACTGTTTTTGCATGGACAAAACTGTGAACCAAACCGTAAATTTTCCCTTTTGGTGGTGAAGGAAAACCTTTTCTGATGGTTGGGGGTTGTAGCCGAAAGACAACCTGTGATCAGCCTATTTTAACACAAAAGGGATAGTAAAAAGTGTCCAGTCTCTACCAAAGAAAGCACCTTTAAGGCCAAGTCTCACATAGCGAGATCGCTGATGCGTCACCGATTTTGTGACCCAACAGCGATCTCGCTACATGTGACTCATAGCGGCGATCGCCCCCCGCTGGATATCGCTGATCGTGCTCAAATGTTCTGGGCCATTTTTTCATCGTCGGCGTCCCGCTGGCCAGCATACATCGCTGTGTTTGACGCCGACGAGCGACGTCGTTGGAGACACAGAACTCAGGGATGCTGGCGGGAGTTGTCAGAATAGCTGCTGTGTGACAAGTTCCCAACGACCGCCGAGGATCGCTGAATGGTTGCTGCGTTGCTGAAGAGATCTGCCTATGTGGCAGCTTACTAGCGACCATGGAGCGAAGCACCAGCGATCCTGACCAGGTCATATGGTTGTCGGGATCGCTGGAGCGTCGCCATGTGAAACAGGACCCTTAGTGCTCAACTAAAGGAACTGATAACCAGTTATCCTTTACAGGTGATAAAATGTTGCTTGTGGAGGGGCGACCACTGACCGACAGTTCACATGCTCGACCCCTGCTCAATCCGTTCCCTACGGGACTGCCCAGCACTGCTGTCGGCTATTTACGGCAGCCCCATAAAGAAAGAACAAATCGGTGATCGGGCATCCAACCAGTCGCTCCATTTTGTAATGGGGATAAAAGTTCCCCGATCTGCCGAGGTTGCGGGTTCCTAGTGGTGGGATGCCCAATGATCAGCATGTTATCACTTAACCTGTGCAGATTGCATGTTCTCCCCGTGCTTGTGTGGGTTTCCTCCGGGTTTTCCGGTTTCCTCCCACACTCCAAAGACATACTGATAAGGAATTTTGACTGTGAGTCCCAATGGGGACAGGGACACTGCAGAATTAATGGTGGTAATGTACAGCGAGAGATTAAAAATGTGAAATAAAAAGCAGATCTGCTTGACTGTGGTTTTCCTTTAACCAAGGTAATTGCTGATGGCTGCAGGCTTTCGTGCTATATGTTCTGGCCTTATACAGAAAAGTGACCCGGCGTAAGATTACCTTGCGACCATGAGTCATCTCTAGGTACTGATTTGCTTGTACAATCGAGTCAATTATTCACAGCCATGATAATAGGTGACCGGAGAGGTGTGCATATCATGTGATCGCCTAGTCGAGATTCACACCACATCGTATCTATAGAATGGATTCCGCACGTTTAAAGAAACCATGTTGCTTAAACTGTACAGTTCCTTTTATACAGAAACCTGTCGAAAAGAAAAGTCCTGCTATTCTCATCCCCCAAATGGTGAACATACCATTCTAATATGTCCAGAAAGTATCTTAATTCTCATGCTCTGTCATTTTAAATAAGCGGTTCCATGAAATCAGCATTCTGTCAGCACTATAGGTGCTGGAACCTCCTTTCCTCTCCCATCTTAGCATGTACTGCATGAGCCACTGATCGACAGCTTGCCTCTCTTATTCCTGTATGCCCCTTAACATAAAATAAGCGTCAAAGTGTAAAAGACTGGCCCACGCTATTTGTAATCCCTCACATTGTCTCAAAGTACAGAGAGCTTTTAAGGTGGCGGTACACTATCAATAGCTGTTGGTCTACACACCTGGAGGCTCGGCTCGTCTGCGAGGAGGGGGATGAGCTGCCATCTATGACAGTGGCCTATCTTTCTTGAAATCAAACCAGAGGACATTTTAACAATCCACAGTCTCGATCTTTTTTACCCGATGTGCCAAAATTGTCACACAAACAAGTAATGCCAAGATCCGGTCACTTTCCATTATTGTGTTATTGCTTTATCAGGTCTACATGCCGCCGTTCTCCTGAAACCGGCGTTGTTTATTTTTTTCTTCTACGCCTCTCTGTTCCTGAGATATGGCTCCCTCTGCCTTGGACGTAGAACTAGTGTCAGTTAGCCAACGGGGCGTGATCCTTAAGACTACACCCATGGAGAAGAACTGAGGACCACACCTGCTTGGCTAACAAGACTAGATTTACATAAAAAGAAGAAAGGGTTGTATCTCAGGAACGGAGTGGCGCAGGAATAAAAGAAAAACTACGTCGGATTCAGAAGAACAGCAGCATTTACACCAGACTGAAAAAACTGTATACCGTATTTATGACAAGTGACCGGTCCTCTGTAAATGGTCTGCTTGCTGAGGTCGGAGAGGTCGGCTAACAGTCTAATGGGCCAACTTTGCAGATGTCCATGACCACAGATCGGCAGGTTCAGATCTAGGGTTGTCTTTCGGAATCTTTTTTAATAACAGTGAATTTTGGTGATTTGATAAAAAATTGGGGCTAAGCAAAACTGTAAATCTCTGCCCCATAATATCAATCGGTTGTTATGTAGATATAAAGTCATTAAATTTGTGATGTGCGAAACAACTTCACGCCACCGGTTCCATGGGCGGTGTTTCCATGGATATCAGTTGAGCTGACAATCGCGCAAGGTGAAGACTAACCAGTGTAAAAAAAAAGCGACGTAAACAGGTTCAAGGGAGACACGATTACCAAGCAATTACCGTCTATTCGGCCAGTGAGAGCTTCCCCCCTCGGTGAGTATCCGTCCAGCCGGGTACATGTGCATTTCACCCTAACCTAAAATTAGCATTTAAAAAAAAAATAATCCTAATTCCTCCCTTTGATGTAGCAGAATACGGACACCACAGTCGTCCCCCTGCAGGAGCTTCCTGAAAGCACTTTGATTATTTGCCTAGACTTTCCTTGGCCTGCCCAGCTGGGCATCCGGCCTCCAGCGCAGCTGTGTGTCACTTTGAAAAATGCTGAGTAAGTGTCGGCTTTACATGGACGCAAAAGGGTTTAAATAAGTAAAAGCGTTTTTGCACAAAGAGAAAAAGTGGAGCTAATAATACTTCTATTGTATGCTCAGGAATGGAAGGAAAAGTCATTTTCATGTTTTGTTTTGGGTTATTAATCCCATATTTGACTTTTATGCAATTAAAGGGCTATTCCTCAAAAAAAAAAAAAAAAGTTATTCCCTATCCTTTAACTTGCTGAAACTTTGGGTAGGGTCACGTTTTCTCCACATCCGAGAAAAAAACAGTCCAATTATTCTAGTCAGGGATTGATGAGCATTTGAGCAGGGGTTGAGCAGGGCTTGATCAGCATTTGAGCAGGAATTGAGCAAGGGTTGAGAGCAAGGGTTGAGAGCAAGGGTTGAGAGCAAGGGTTGAGAGCAAGGGTTGAGAGCAAGGGTTGAGAGCAAGGGTTGAGAGCAAGGGTTGAGAGCAAGGGTTGAGAGCAAGGGTTGAAAGCAAGGGTTGAGAGCAAGGGTTGAGAGCAAGGGTTGATCAGCATTTGAACAGGGATTGAGCAGGGGTTGAGAGCAGGGGTTGATCAGCATTTGAACAGGGATTTAACAGGGGTTGAGCAGGGGTCGATCAGATTGGAATCAATATTCCGCAGATGTTGAGAAGAAAAAAAAAAAAAGTTTCTTTGCTTTTCCCATTCTGTCACCTGTGAAAATTGGACCGTTCTCGGGTAACATCTGAGTGAGGTCTATTTTTTTTTCCACGGCCACATAGACTTGCATTGATGATTTTGATCTGACACTTGGAGCAAAATCGGACTTGTCTCACATTTTTTTTACACGAGTCTATGGGTCTAAGGAAAAAAATCAGACATGTGCAAAGCCCCATAGCATATCATAGGTATGAGTGCTATCCGTGTAAACCAAAAGATAGCGCTCATACAAGAAAATCAGTGGAGCCCAAATAGCGACCCCGAGATTGGGAAGATTTTCTGGAATGGCAAAAATCAGGCTCTGTAGCCCCATCTTGAAAGGAGTGGAGGACGAACATGCGTGACCTGAGCTCCATTCACTCCATAGGGCTGCTGGAAAAACCGCTGTAGTCAGTTATATCCAACAGTGCCACTGAGCAAGTGGAGCGGAGGTTAAGCAGGTACAACACCGCCCTGTACTATAAACAAGGATCTTCATTTTCAGGTTTATTGGGGGTGCAAAAAGTTGGCCCACCAATAATCAGCAACTCCCCCCAAGGACAGGGGCAAACGTGGGAATAACCCTTTACTAAACACTATTTTCCACTTTTTTTTTTTAAAATATAACACCTCTTTACATCTGTAACGATGGGAGGGGGTGCAGGTCCTGAAGCTACCACCGAACTCTGAGAAGAAAAATGGTTTGAAACGCTCAACTGATCAGGAAGAAGTGCACAGAGCAGCATAAAGACTCAAAAGAAAGCGTTTGAGCCCGAACGCCACTGTGTGCAGAACCCCAGCCTTTCTATGGCGCCCCCTTCATCTTTCTGGGTACACTCTCCAGCAGAAGATCGGTGCTGATAAGCACTGCCCAGCAGAATTACAGTTTTGACCGATTGGTGAGGGTCTCAGGATCTGTACCCCCCGAATATCATCTCAGGTCAGGCAGCACCCATCATTTTAGAAAAAAATCAATCATAGGTGCCCTATACAGGCACTTTAATATGAGTGAAACCCAACTGTATAGGGACAAGAGATATTAATATGTTCATAGAATTTGCATATTGTCAGCAACACGTCCCCTTAAGGTTATGAGATAGACACATAGATGTAAAAAAAAAAAAAAAATTATATATATATATATTTATATTATATAGACAATACATAGATCAGATAGATAAAAACATCCACAGGCTAACAGATATAAATAGATGCATAACACATAGAGAAGCATAAACTCAAAGTCCATTTGCTGTTAGGTGATGGAGCCTTTTAGCAATTTCCAGACCCGACATTTATTTCCATCACAGCAACATAATGTTTCCAGCAGGCAACGTCTAAATCTATGAGCCAGAGCAATCACTGACTCTAACTGTTCCATCCAGAAGAACGGATCTACAACCATGGACCAAGACAAAGTCACGTAGATCATAGATATTGGATAGATAGATAGAGTTAGGTCCATATATATTTGGACAGAGACAACATTTTTCTAATTTGGGTTCTAGACATTACCACAATGAATTTTAAACAAAACAATTCAGATGCAGTTGAAGTTCAGACTTTCAGCTTTCATTTGAGGGTATCCACCTTAAAATTGGATGAAGGGTTTTGGAGTTTCAGCTCCTTAACATGTGCCACCCTGTTTTTAAAGGGACCAAAAGTAATTGGACATATTAAATAATTGTGAATAAAATGTTCATTTCTAGTACTTGGTTGAAAACCCTTTGTTGGCAATGACTGCCTGAAGTCTTGAACTCATGGACATCACCAGACGCTGTGTTTCCTCCTTCTTGATGCTCTGCCAGGCCTTCACTGCGGTGGTTTTCAGTTGCTGTTTGTTTGTGGGCCTTTCTGTCTGAAGTTTAGTCTTTAACAAGTGAAATGCATGCTCAATTGGGTTGAGATCAGGTGACTGACTTGGCCATTCAAGAATATTCCACTTCTTTGCTTTAATAAACTCCTGGGTTGCTTTGGCTTTATGTTTTGGGTCATTGTCCATCTGTAGTATGAAACGATGACCAATCAGTTTGGCTGCATTTGGCTGGATCTGAGCACACAGTATGGCTCTGAATACCTCAGAATTCATTCGACTGCTTCTGTCCTGTGTCACATCATCAATAAACACTAGTGACCCAGTGCCACTGGCAGCCATGCATGCCCAAGCCATCACACTGCCTCCGCCGTGTTTTCACAGATGATGTGGTATTCTTTGGATCATGAGCTGTACTTCGCCATACTTTTCTCTTTCCATCATTCTGGTAGAGGTTGATCTTGGTTTCATCTGTCCAAAGAATGTTCTTCCAGAACTGTGCTGGCATTTTTAGAAGTTTTTTTTAGCAAAGTCCAGTCTAGCCTTTTTATTCTTGATGCTTATGAGTGGCTTGCACCGTGCAGTGAACCCTCTGTATTTACTTTCAAGCAGTCTTCTCTTTATGGTAGATTTGGATATTGATACGCCTACCTCCTGGAGAGTGTTGGTCACTTGGCTGGCTGTTGTGAAGGGGTTTCTCTTCACCATGGAGATTATTCTGCGACCATCCACCACTGTTGTCTTCCATGGGCGCCCAGGTCTTTTTGCATTGATGAGTTCACCAGTGCTTTCTTTCTTTCTCAGGATTAAAGAAGGGATTGCCCACACCTGTCCATGAAATAGACTTGGAGTCAACTGTCCAATTACTTTTGGTCCCTTTAAAAACAGGGTGGCACATGTTAAGGAGCTGAAACTCCTAAACCCTTCAGCCAATTTTAATGTGGATACCCTCAAATGAAAGCTGAAAGTCTGAACTTCAACTGCATCTGAATTGTTTTGTTTAAAATTCATTGTGGTAATGTCTAGAACCAAAATTAGAAAAGTGTTGTCTCTGTCCAAATATATATGGAGCTAACTGTAGATAGATAATAGATAAATAGAAGATAGATCGATAGATATACAGTTGTGCTCAAAAGTTTACATACCCCGGCAGAATGTTTGATTTCTTGGCTTTTTTTAAGAGAATATGAATGATAACACCAAAATTTTTTCTCCTCTCATGGTTAGTGGTTGGGTGAAGCCATTTATTGTCAAACTACTGTGTTTTCTCTTTTGAAATCATAATTACAACCCAAAACATCTAAATGACCCTGATCAAAAGTTCACATACCCTGGTGATATTGGTCTGATAACATGCACAGAAGTTGACACAAATGGGTTTGAATGGCTACTAAAGGTAACATCCTCACCTGTGACCTGTTTGCTTATAATCAGTGTGTGTGCACAAAAGCTGAGTGAGTTTCTGGGATCCAGACAGACTCTTGCATCCTTCATCCAGCCACTGACGTTTCGGGATTGTGAGTCATGAGGAAAGCAAAATAATTATCAATGGATCTACGGGAAATGGTAGTTGAACTGTATAAAACAGGAAAGGGATAAAAAAGATATCCAAGGAATTGATAATATAAGTCAGCAGCGTTCAAACTGTGATTAACCAATGGAAAATCAGGGGCTGTGTAAAACAAAACCACGGTCAAGAAGACCAACAAAAGTTTTGTCAACAACTGCCAAGAAAATTGTTTGGGATGCAAAGAAAAACCCACAAATAACATCAGTTGAAATACTGGACTCTCTGAAAACTAGCGGTGTGGCTGGTTCAAGGTGCACAATTAGGAGACATTTGAAGAGAAATGGGTTTCATGGTCGAGTCGCCAGAAGATAGCCATTACTGTGCAAATGTCACAAAGTATCTCACCTACAATACGCAAAACAGCACAGAGACGAGCCTCAAAACTTCTGGAACAAGGTAATTTGGAGTGATGAGACCAAAATTGAACTTTTTGGCCACAAACATACACGTTACATTTGGAGAGAGGTCATCAAGACCTATTATGAAAGGAACTCCATTCCTACTGTAAGGCACGGAGGTGGATCGCTGATGTTTTGGGGATGTGTGAGCTACAAAGGCAGAGGAAACTTGGTCAAAGTTGAAGGAAAGATGAATGCAGCATGTTATCAGCAAACACTGGAGGCAAATTTGCAATCATCAGCCCGGAAGCTGCACATGGGACGTACTTGGACGTTCCAACATGACAACAATCCAAAACACAAGGCCAAGTCCACCTGTCACTGGCTACAGCGAAACAAAGTGAATGTTCTGGAGTGGCCATCTCAGTCTCCTGACCTCAATATCATTGAGCCACTCTGGGGAGATCTCAAGCGTGCAGTTCATGCTAGACAGCTCAGGAATTTACAGGAACTGGAGGCTTTTTGCCAAGAAGATTGGGCAGCTTTACCATGTGAGAAAATAAAGAACCTCATCCACAACTACCACTAAAGACTTCAAGCTGTCATTCATGTTAGCGGGGGCAATACACGGTATTAAGAAATGGGGTATGTGAACTTTTGATCAGGGTCATTTGAATGTTTTGAGTTGTCATTATGATTGAAAAAGAGAAAACACAGTAGTCTGACAATAAACGGCTTCACCGATCCACTAACCATGAGTGGAGAAAAAGTTTTGGAGTTATCATTTATATTCTCTAAAAAAAAAAGCCAAGAAAACAAAAATTCAGCCGGGGTATGTAAACGTTTGAGCACAACTGTAATAGATAGATAGATGATAGATAGATGGATAGATATGAGACAGATGATAGATAGATATTCCAGCTGCCTTTAGAGGAGATATCACTTTAATATCCTAATGAACTGTTTTTGGCCTTTAAGTCATTAAAACATCTTCAAAAACAGATCAGAAAGTATAGAAAGCTCACCTCCATTATTCTTATTTATGATGGCAGTGGTTATAAAGAGGAGTGAACCCCAGATGAAAGGATATAAAAGGAAAACAAAAGAGTTTCTGCCTCCCACCCTTGGCGCAGGGTGGCCAGCAGTCAGGAGGTTAATCCTTTGCTGCCTGCCCTTCAGCTGGAACCCATCACATTTTCATCCTGCCATGTTTATTGGTTTGTCTGTGTGTGGGTGTGCTGGGATCTCATTACATCGGAGACCTCCTTTCTCCTAATTGCACCCAAAACTGCCCCAAGGCAAAGGACAATTGACTCTCGCTGGTTATATTAAGTTCAAGC
This sequence comes from Dendrobates tinctorius, assembly GCF_039654945.1. Lineage (NCBI taxonomy): Eukaryota > Metazoa > Chordata > Amphibia > Anura > Dendrobatidae > Dendrobates > Dendrobates tinctorius. The sequence continues at coordinate 17,722,754 of NW_027361868.1, forward strand.
TCTGCACCTGTCAATGGAGAGTAAAGAAAAACAAGCAAAGATGGATGACAGATAGAAGATAGATAGATAATTTAGAGAGAAAAGGAGAAAACCGAGAACAGAACATGTTACCAAGGGTTCTCCTGCTTTAGAAAATCCTAGCAGCTTTCTTCTATATACAGCGCCACTTAGCCTCATAGGTTGTGTCTGGTACTGCAGCTCAGCCCATTCAAAGCAAATAGAGCTAATCCGCCGTATTGCACACAACCTGTAAGCAGGTGTGTTGCTGTTTTTGGAAGCAGCCATTGTTGCTTCAATGCTGGGCAAATCCTTTAAAAGTGAACGTGTCATCAGAAAATGACCAATGGTTTATATTTTTTTATGGACTGATACTTCCTGCTCTCAGCTATGTTATTATCATCACAGGCATGATTACAATGAAAGATAACACCTATATACAGTAGATAACACAGGATCCACCATTCCCAATAAGTGATTTCACAGCTCACCTCCTCCTCTTGTACAATGACAGATATGCCCTCTATATACAGTAGGTAACACAGGATCCACCATTCACAATAAAGGGGTGTCACAGCTCACCTCCTCCTCCTGTACAATAACTGATAACACCTCTATAAAGAGTAGGTGATGTCACAGCTCCCCTCCTCCTCTCCTTTACAATGACTGATACCATTATAGATACAGTAGAAAACACAGGATCCACTATTCACAATAGGTGATGTCACAGCTCACCTTCTCCTGTACAATGACTGATGACACCTCTATATACAGCAGATAACACAGGATCCACCATTCCCAATAGGTGACATCACAGCTCACCTCCTCCTTCTGTACAATGACTGATAGCACCTCTATATACAGTAGATAACACAGGATCCACTATTCACTATAGGTGATATCACAGCTCACCTCCTCCTGTACAATGAATGATAACACCTCTATATACAGCAGATATCACAGCATCCACCATTCCCAATAGGGGACGTCACAGCTCACCTCATCCCCTTACTCCTACAGTGACCTCTGCATAAGTTAAAGATCGCGCACACAACGTTCTTCCATAGAAGTCAATGAATATCTCCAGACTACAAGTTCCTTGGCCCGTATTACTGCAGTAAAGTAAATCTCTATATGTTTGTACCAGAAGCTTTGGCGAGTTGCTGCCATAATACCCCGATAACGATAGGTCTGTGAAACTGTCAGATGTGGATCAGGAGGACCGCTGCCGGTCCAGACACTGCGCTCCGCACACGGGCCATGAATGGTGGATGTGTGCTACCAGCCTTGGAAAGAAATATTAATCGGGATCTCATTTTCTTGATTAAAAAAAATTATATTGATGAAGGAGCTTTCAATGGGAAGTGTCCCGGTCGGGCTTTTCAGTACATATGAGAAAAAGGGCGCTCTTGGTAACCATTGGTTTTCGGGACCTCGTGAATGCTTTCGATGTAGACCAATTCCAACAATACAATAACCTGTAAAGTCTGATAATCCAGCACTTTAATGGCAGACGCTGAAAACTGTTAATACTACATTAGGACATTCCTTTCCATCGCTGCATATGAATTTTCGATTCTCTTGCTTTTTTCGATCCTTAAAGAGATTCCTTAAGACAAATGATCAGTATCAGATCAACGGGGATCGAACACCCACCACCCACCACCCCATCGATCAGTTGTCAGCAGCTGCCGCGGCGGCCGGCATTAAACAGTGTATGAAGCTCGGACAGCACAGCGCCTTACACTGAGTAGTGGCCGTTCTTGGGTACTGCAGTTGAGCCCCTAAAGAAATGAATGGTATCTGAGCTGCAGTACCTAAAAACGGCCACTACACAATGTGTGGAGCTGTCCCTGGACCTGCTATCAGCCGATCGCCCCACCACCGATCGCATACTGATCACCGATCCAAAGGACAATCACTATTAAACACTTGATCCAAATAATAATAGTCAAGAAATCACCTCATAACAAAATGGATGAAAGGTGCCATGCTGAGAGCAGAATATGTGCCATCCATGGGAGACGGGTACAGCTTACTGAGGATGAGGAGCAGCAGGTACAAGCTGGGATGAAGCTTCAATTCCCCAGTCTGACTGTAAGAAAAAGAAAACATCATCAGATGCAGAGTCGGAAACCCTTAAAAATACACATCAGCAAGTCATCAGACGGCCGCAGGTTATTAGAAAACGCCAGTTTTTGCCAGAACCATTATATATTTTTGTCTAGCTGCCTGCAGCGCCCCCGCAGGGGTATGTCAGTATTACACGGTTCTTACAAGCTGGCTTTGTAATGCAAATGCAGCTTGGTCATCCAGAGTCAAAATAAGGGCTCGTTTACACCTTTTTTTTTTGGCGGATGAATGCTATCTGTGGTTTTCTTGCATAGCGCTCGAACCCATGCTATTTAATCTGGCCATGCACTGAGCGGCCCCTGTTAAATATCAAAGCCATGTCTGCTTTTGATCCGAGGGTTGGAACAAAATCGTCAATGCAGGTGAATGTATCCGTGAAAACATAAAAAAAAAAAACTGGACTGCACTCAAATGACATCAGAGTGCGGCGTAATTTTCACAGACTGTCGGAATAGAAAAGTTGGAGAAACTCTCAAGTTTTTTTTTTTCCATTTATTCACTTACGATAAAATCAGATGACAGTCGGACCAAACTATCAAAATAAGAGCTCTGTTTTTCTTGTATGTGGAGTGAGCCTTAAGGCTAAGTTCACGCGATTATGTAAAAAAAATAAATGCTACAGAAAAAAAAAAAAAAATTACAAGACCAAAAGCGGCTTAGATTTGCAGTGCATCCGTAAAAATTTGCACCTTTTTTTAAATGCACTCATAGAAAATGAGTCTCATCCAAAATCAGAAAGTTACTGGTGCATGCTCTTTTTTTTTTTTTTTCCACGTGGCCATTCAATCCGTGTATAAAAAAAAAAAAAAAAAATATCGGAAACACTCTGTGTGATGTCAGTTATTTCCAGCTTGTGTGAATACAGCCTAAACGGCACATGCAGATTCTGATCCGGAGGACCACGTCTATTAATCCCGAGCTTACTAATAAGGTCGATTACATGGGTTTTCTAAATCCAAAAACCCCCATCCATTATTAGGCTACTTTCACACATCAGGTTTTCGGCGTCAGGCGCGATCCGGCATCGTGCCGGAACGCCGGATCCGGCAAATGTTTCGTAAAACCGGATGTGCCGGATCCGGTTTTCTGCCGGATCCGTCTTTTTCTTGACAGACAAAACCGGATCCGTCTCATCCGGTTCATCCGTTTTTCTATCCGTTTTTCGCCGGATCCGGTTTTTAAAATTGACCCTTGTGGCCTTCCGAACGGGATTGGCTACTGGAAAACTATATATAGCGTGTTCCTACAGCCCTTCTTTGACAGGTTGTAGAGGAGAAAGTGCAGGTTGGAGAGAAGAGCAAGTTTCTGGCGAAGATGGATGTTGTGATTGGAAATATTTTGAAGAATTTGGCGGATTTTATAGCGGAGGCGAATCGTTTGAGGGTGATTGTTCTGGAGAAGGAGAGAGCGAGACAGCAGCGCATCAGGCATCGTAGACGACGTTTGTGGATCCACCCCATCACAGCCAAGAGAATGACGCGTGGGGTCTATTCTACACTCTGCATGGACCTTAGACGAAACCCGGATAAATTTTTTGGATATGTTCGGATGAAAATGGAGAATTTTGATTACTTGGTGGAGCGCATTGCACACCTCATAAGAAAAGCGGACACCTATTGCCGCTTCTCTGTTTCACCCGGAGAGCGTCTGATGGTGACTTTAAGGTAAGCCACATTTATTGGATGTGCTCGCATCAGAGCACACTTTCACTGCAATCTTGTTGGTGGTAGTTTGTATCTCCAAGTGTTATAGCTCAGTTTTGGTATGTAATGCTGTGATTTAAAACTAATTTATTGTTTTTTAATTCCCCACAGATTTCTTGCAACTGGAGAATCCCTTTCGTCACTGCATTTCCAGTACAGACTCGGGATTTCCACCATATCTGGAATTGTGAAGTACACATGCCGTGCACTGTGGGACTCCTTAGCTGAAGAGTTTTTACCAGAGCCCACAACAGAGAGGTGGATTGAAATTGCTGACAAGTTTCAACAGATATGTCAGTTTCCCAACTGCTTGGGCGCTGTGGACGGGAAACATATCCGCATTGTAAAGCCAGCAGGATCGGGATCGGAATATTTCAATTACAAGAAATATTTTTCAATTGTCCTCATGGCCATCGCTGACGCGGAATACAAATTTATTGCTGTTGATATTGGGGCCTATGGCCGCTCCAATGACTCTCAAGTTTTCAAACTGTCTGCCATGGGGCGTAAACTGTATGGAAACACCTTCCAGTTCCCACCACCTAGACCGCTGCCGCAAACATCTGGTCCACCTATGCCATTTGTCTGTGTAGGGGATGAAGTCTTCCAGCTGTCAGAACACCTTTTGAAACCGTACTCTAGCAGAGGATTGACAAGAACAAAACGCATTTTTAATTACCGCCTCACAAGAGCAAGAAGAATGGTTGAATGTACCTTTGGTATTCTGACAGCCAAATGGCGGGTCCTATTGACTGCGATCAACCTCAAGACAGAAACTGTGGACGAGGTGATCAAAGCTTGCGTGGTACTCCACAATTTTGTTATCTGCAAGGAACCCATTTCCATTGAGGACACCTCTGAAGAAACCACCTTGCAAGATTACCAGAACATTACCACTAGAAGTTCTGTGACGGTTTCAGTAATGAGGGACAATTTTGCAATATACTTTATGTCACCTCAAGGCAGAGTACACTGGCAGGATGACAGAGTGTGAAAGATTTGTGCCCTAACCAAACTTGTGTACCTTCTGTACCAACAGTATATACCTTTGCCAACCAAAGTTGGCTATCTTGTCATGGTCTTACTATTTTTACCTTTAGGCCACAGGTGTGTACCTGGTTGTGTTTTATGCAAAGTATTTCACCTTTTAACAAAAGTTGTGTACATTGGTAGGAAATCACCAACAATAAACACAACTTTTTAGGTGAAATACTTTGCTTCAAACACAACCGGGAACACAACTGTGGCAAAAAGCTAAAATTTACCCACAGTTATATACCTGGTTTTGAATACCATTTCACCTTTTAAATACCCTGTATTTAACCTTTTTCGCCGCAGAAAGAAATGACAGACAAGCAGTGTAAAATAATTTAACTTTTGTTGAAAAATGTTTTTTTTAGTAAACTTTTTTAAAATTTTAATAAACTTGTTTAATAAAGCTTTGAAACCATAAAACTGGTCATTTTTATTTAAATACACACATTATAAATCTGTGTAGTGTGTGGTGGAAATACTGCTGGAGGGGCTGCGGGACACTTCGACACTGGGAGTGTGGAGAGAGGACTGGGATCGTGGTGGGGAAGGAACAGTTAGAGGTGAAGGTGTGGAAAAAACTACTGAATGGGTGGACATGTGGGAAGCAGAAGAGGTGGTGGGTGGTGGAGTGGAGGGTTGGGCAGGGACTGTAGGAGCAGATGATGTTGATGGCAAGTTGTATGGGGAAGGAGTTTGGTACGGGGCAGGTTGCTGGAAGTGGGGAGATGTCTGGTACTGGGCAGGTTGGTGGAAGTGGGGAGATGTCTGGTACGGGGCAGGTTGCTGGAAGTGGGGAGATGTCTGGTACTGGGGAGGTTGCTGGTACTGGGGAGTTTGCAGGTACTGGGGAGGTTGCTGGTACTGGGGAGATTGCTGGTACTGGGGAGGTTGCTGGTACTGGGGAGGTTGCTGGTACTGGGGAGGTTGCTGGTACTGGGGAGGTTGCTGGTACTGGGGAGGTTGCTGGTACTGGGGAGGTTGCTGGTACTGGGGAGGTTGCTGGTACTGGGGAGGTTGCTGGTACTGGGGAGGTTGCTGGTACTGGGGAGGTTGCTGGTACTGGGGAGGTTGCTGGTACTGGGGAGGTTGCTGGTGCTGGGGAGGTGGATGGTGCTGGGGAGGTGGATGGTGCTGGGGAGGTGGATGGTGCTGGGGAGGTGGATGGTGCTGGGGAGGTGGATGGTGCTGGGGAGGTGGATGGTGCTGGGGAGGTGGATGGTGCTGGGGAGGTGGATGGTGCTGGGGAGGTGGATGGTGCTGGGGAGGTGGATGGTGCTGGGGAGGTGGATGGTATGTAATAGGAGGGGGAGGATGGAAAGTGGCTGGAGGGGGTGTAGATGTAATAGGAGGGGGAGGATGGAAAGTGGCTGGAGGGGGTGCAGGTGGAGGAACTACTGTGGTGGGAGGAGGAGGTTGGGAGGTAACTTGCTGGAGAGCAGCGTGGCATGAATGCATTACATGCATCTGCTGGGCAGGAGAGAGTGTTTCCATGCGCTCCACAACAGACCTGAAAAATGTGTGGTTTGGCGAAGATCTTGCTTCTGAATGCATGGTTTGCAGAAGTGTCTTCACCTCCAGAATGCTGGAGTTGATCTGCTGATAGCCTGCGGAGATTTGCTCTGACAAGACTTTTAGACCGTTCTGGAAAGATGCATTCAGATGCAAGAACTCTGGCGCATAAGTCTTTTCCTGACCCCTCTGCCGCCCAGTACCCGCAGGTGTACTAGAGGTGGCAGGGGCAGAAGGGTGGGGTAAAGGGAAAGCGATCTCCTCACCAGCAGCTTCATGTAATGTAGGCGGCCACGATGCTCCTGTGCTGGTGGATGGGACAGATGGGTCGAATGTGTGGGAAGGCTGGGAAGGTGCAGATGTACCAGGGCGGTCGAAGTGTCCCTCGGTGCCGGTCTCCTCAGGGATCGCCTCAGAAGGGTCCAATCGTGCAGGCTGCCGAGTGCTGCTCACCGTGCTGTGGAATAAAGAGAAAAAAAAACAATTAAAATACTGACATGGCATGGCCCTGGCTGAAAAAAAAATTTTACATCTAACATTTTTTTTCACATGTGGTGTGTAATATTTACCTTCTAGTGACCATTGTTTCCCGGAGGAACGACAGGGCTTCTGCGTTCTTGTACTTGCTCCTGCGTCCTCCAGATCCACTCGGGGCCCGCATCTCTTTATTGAACTCCTTCTTGAAACGATCCCTCACAGACCGCCACCGATTCACAATTCTGTTCCCTGAAACGAGAAAGGACAAAGTGGTTAGTATACAACATCAGTGTTTCCCAAACTCCAGTCCTCATGGTCCCCAGGGGTCATGTTTTCAGGATTTCCATAGTAAATAGAAATCCTGAACACATGATCCGTGGGGACCACGAGGACTGGAGTTCGGGAAACACTGGTTTACATCAAGCAACCGGTACTGTATATACCTACGCTCTTTAATCTGGGCCCGAACATCGAGGTCCTCCCAGCGGCCCACAAGGAGCGAACAGATTTCCTCCCAGAGTCGTCGGGTAACGATAAGGTCAGCGTGGCGGCGGTCAGCCATATTCCAGAGCGGCTCCCTTCTCTGACGAGATCGATGAGGTGGTCCACATCGAGTCCTCCATCCTCACCGTCAGAGTCGGGAGCACGCTGTGAAGGCTGTTAAAGAAAAAGAGAAAAATAACATAATTAGCCTCCACAAAAGAAATGAAATAAAAAGTGCAAAAAAACAAAGCAAAAATATTTATACTTACACGCTGGTGACCGCCGCGTTGCTGTCGCCGACGACCCTGGGAGGCACTGCGAGGACCTCTTGGCCGAGCACCAGATTGGGAAGACTAGAGAAGAAAACAAAAAATGTTATGTCTTTGGATGTAGGCATTTGTTTGCTGTGTGTGGTCTGCAAAACATTGTTTTCTATGTGTTGTGTGTAGTGTGATGTTGTGTTTCTGCGTTTGATGCAAAAAACTTACCAATTGTGAGCCCACTCCAGGTGTCTGTCCACCCCTTCCTTCTTCTTCTGGGAGCTCCTCTTCATCTTGTGATTCCTGTTTTTAAATAAAAGGCAATGAATAGACATATATTACAGAGATGATGGATTTTGGAAATAAAAACTTACCGTCAAACGCTGACGATGCGAGGGAGGGCTCCCAGAAGATGATGTGCTGTCTTCCTGGTGGCCACACTCCATGCCTGTGGGTGGTGTTCCACCTGCTGCCATTGCTGCTGCTGCATCTATTGGGCGGCTGTTGAATAAAGAGAAACAAAGGGCCAATGAATATCTTGATATTCAATAGCCCTAGTTTGGAGGAATGGCGGATTTGATAATTACCGTCTCTCATCTGCTGCTGGCCTCCCCTCCTCAGCATGTTCCATTTGCTGCTCCATTTGGGGTGGTGGTGGTGCTGATGGTGCTGCAGTGGTCTCCTGCCTTCTCCTGCTGCGCTTGGTTGCTTTCTTGGGTGGCATGTTGGGTGTGGCTGTGGGTCCCACTGTCTTGCTTTTATATATGTCTTGTGGGCAGAGCTACTGAGCATGCTCAGACCCAAAAAACCGGATCCGGCGCATTGCGGCGCTCATAGGCTTTCATTGTGTGAAAAAGCCGGACGCGCCGGATTCGGCGTGTCCGGCTTTTTCGCCGGAGACAAAAAACGTTACAGTCTCCGTTTTTTCCAGACGCCGGTTCGCGACACATTGCCGGATCCGACGAAAACCGGATGAAACGCATGGCCATCCGGCGCAAATGCAAGTCAATGGGGGGAAACCGGATCCGGCATTGCATTTCGCCGGATCCGGTTTCTGTCAAAAGCGACGGGATCGCGCCTGACGGCGAAAACCTGATGTGTGAAAGAGGCCTTAGTGCCGTGTATGTCTGACACCACGGGTGAACGATAAAATAAGGCGTTCCTTGCTGGTAAAGAAGCCTTCGCATTGTTTGTCGGTCACGTCTATTGTTCCGAGTCTCGTGTGTATGTTTGGCAAATCTACCAGATGACTTCATGCCGTTTACCGACTGGGATGTGGATACTTTCCAAGTGTCCTGGGGGATCTGCCAAGCAGCCAGGAATAATGCCGAATGTTGAGGCAGAGACGTGACCGGACGACACCCGAGGGGGCGGTGATCACATGGACCCAGTGGATGGATAATGTAGTTTTCCACGTGCAATCTATGACATTTTAGGTGATCTGCGACTCTTAGGCTGCTTTTACATTTACCGTATTTTTGCGGACCGATTTTGGGGCCCCAATAGATTTCTATGGGGCCGCAAAATCGGCCCGCAAAAATTCCACGTGTGTGGTACGGCCATGAGGGCTGTATTTGCAGCCGTGATAAAAGATCGAGCTTGCTTGATCTTTTTCACAGCGTACGGACACGGTCCCCATTGAAAATCAATGTGGCCGCAAAAACAAATGGAAGTTTGTTTTTGCGGCGCGCCGCCACTTCCGGTTTTGGGGAAAGCTGCTTTTGCTATTTCCATAGCATTGGAAAAATGAAAAACGGCGATCCGCAAGCTTTTTTGCGGTCCATTATAATGGCAGTCTGTAAAAATTGCGGCGATACCGCCCGAAAAAACGAGCCGCAAAAAAAAAAAGCGGTAAGTGTAAAAGTAGCCTAAATCACCGCAATATAACAAGTTTACTGACATGGAGGCAAATGATTACAACTGCCAGTAATCAGGGACGGACAGAAGAGAAATCCCGTAAATAAGATTGCTGAAGTATGTGAGAAAGTGGAAAAGATTTGTTTGTAGTCTGTAACCATGGAGACACACAGTCATGCACTAAACTCTATAATTTATTTAAGAAAAATAATATTCAACTATTTCTTTATTATTATTATTATTATTATTATTATAAAAGCACTTAAAAGGGGGGTGTTCTATTTTTTTTTTTTTAAATCTATTCCTTGGTTGCAGTTTGTCTTTAAAAAACAAACAAACTGTCCTTTATCGACCCCTCCCCGGGTCCAGCATATAAGACGCTGTCAGTTCTGCCAGTATCGGTTATTGTTTTATGTGACGACAGCGCCGTAGCCAATAGCTGAGTGTTTCTGTCCGAGTTGGCGGCGTTTAGAGCCGCTGAGATCAATGATTGGCTGCAGCGTTGTCAACGTGATGTCAGCACAACAAACGATAGCATACAACGGGAGCAACTGTGGAGACTCAAAGCTGGAACGGATGAGGGTGAGTGAAGGACAGCTTTATTTTTGTCTTTTTTTTTTGTAAACTGGAAAGTACAGGGATTTGCTGAGAGCACAATGAGTTAAACTTAAAAACTGTCAGTGAACTCATTCAGATGGAAAGACTTGGAGAGTTAGCAACTTTTCTTCAATCGGTTTCCTGAGCTCCTCTCAGGTGATTTATGACCACAGATCGCATCCAAGTTGAATGTGCAGCTGAAAAAAAAAAAACAATCTGTAAAAACCAAAAGGTTAAATTTTTTTTTACCCACTTGCAAAAATCATGGTCCGCTCCAAGTAAACCCCATTACCGTCATCTCAGGCACCTTTGGCTCTAATGATCGGTAACACCAATTATGATGTCCAGCATAAAGCGGAGGCTGCAAGGGAAGGTAGGGACATCTGAAAGTCGCAGACCAGGGGTGTCACGTGATTGGCAAAAAAAATCGGAGACACTTTGGAGTGGTAAGTATATTAGTAATTATTATTATAGCGCCATTTATTCCATGGCGCTTTACATGTGAAATTAGTGATGAGCGAACCTGCTGGGATAAGGTGTTATCCGATCATGATCGGGTGCTAACCGAGTGTCTTCGGCGTGCCCAAAAAATATGTTCGAATCCCAGCGGCTGCATGTCTCGAACTGTTTGACAGCCGCAACACATGAAGGAGGTTGCCGAACAAAGAGACATTCCTTGCATGTGTTGTGGCTGTCGAATACCCGCGAGACATGCAGCCGTGGGGACTCCAAACCACATCCGGTGAAGTCCCGGCTGAGTTCATAGGTACTGGGAGTTTCCAGCTGGCCAGTGTCCTTTTCTAGATTCTTGGAACTTCATTTGCCCAAATGAATGTGCTTTCGCGAGACCATCATCAGGGATGTTAAAGACGAGGTCAAGTCCTACAGCCAAATCAAAAACAGGAATCGTGTAGATATTGTTGATCGCCATAAGAAGAAGAGGAATGCCGAAAATCAACATGGCTGAGAAACCCATGGTAAAGGAAGGGTTGGTTAGTGGATGGAAAACTTCTCCAACTTCAGCCAAAACTGAAACTTTCACGTTACTGAGCTTCTGAAAAACGTCAGATTTCATTTTTGTCCGATCAGTTGCTGTGGTCTACCACACGTATGTGTCATTTCACCACACAATTAAAGCTTTTGTGTACGTTTTAATCATCCATCCTTGTCGGAAAAAAAAAACCTCTCGAATGTAAACCAGATGTGTCCAGGATGGACACGGCACAAAGTCATCTCAGTCTTCATTGTGTGCTTGGGTTGTGCTCGTTAAAATGCCCCCCTTTTTTATCCCAAACCAGCCCTGTTGTAAGATTTTCCGCACATAAATCCCGAGATTAAAAGCTAGGCTTTGGCATTAACCGAGCCATACTTATTAATTCGATATTAGTAATGCAGAAGAAAACAAAATGGCAGATGCTCCGGGTTTTCCTGACATTTGCTTAAGAAACGTAAGAGCAGGATATTTGCTTTGCATTGAAGTTTCGCTGTTTGCTTTATCCGGTCCCACATCCAACAGTTTTTCACACTCGTGAAACTATTTTTTACTCCTTGAACTTAAAGGCATAAATCAGCACTCCGCTCCCGGGGGTTACAAAGGAGACTGCAAGATTGTTGACCTTTCTGACAGCCCCTAGCTTAATAAAACTCCCCCCCCCCCCCAAAACTGTCAGGAGGATTGGCCAATATATAAAAAACCAAATGCATAGAAGACGGACTGTTCGGTTACAGAATCCAGAGATCCTGAAAGGTGTTTGTCATCACAGGACACCATCTAACCGTCCTGTCAATTTGTGTTGCTTCCAAATTCCTCTATACCAGAGAGTGCAACGAGGTGGAAAATCAGCGTGTGAGGACAAGGTGGCTGCCAGGGCTACAGTCCTCCAAGAGATGCGTCCTTTTACTGGCAGTTATATAGGTGGCCAACGAGACCATCAAATACCGCCAGCAATGGCAACCAAGAAGCACAAGCGTCAAACAAAGAGGCGCCATAAACCCGTCGAGAAAGGACGATCTACAAATGTGACAAATGTGAAAATTAAAGTGATTCTTTACATGGTTCCTTAGCTACAGACACCCCCTTTTTCTTATGGTCTCACCATACACTGGGATGACTGCCGGCTGAACGACTCCACCGTACACAGAAGCGTTCAATCTGCTGCATCCCAATTTTTTGTGCATCACCTGGGGAGTGGTGAAAGGCGGGAAATGGGCACTGAACAATCTCCTCCCCTCTAGCTTTAGCTCTAGCCATATGGGCTACGCAGTCAGAGGCACGTTCCTTATTTAGTACCATGCCCACTATTCATGCTGGGGATACTTAAACGAAGTATCATCGGGACAGAGGCTGCGGTCACTGTCACAGCCCCTGCTCTCTTCCTGACCAGAAGCGTCGTGACGATGGTTTCAGAGACTGCGCTAGTCACATGCACAATGACAGTGCGCTCTCTGTTGCTGGCTCAGATCAGCAGTAACAAGCCAGCAACAGAGCACAGTGTTGTAATACCTGACGTGCAGAGATCAGTGATGTCACTTGTGGGGACGGCGCTGATTTTTGCACGCCGGGTATTCTGACAACTCATTCTTTGCCAGATCAGAGAGCGCACTGTGATTGTGCACATTACACATCACGCAGTGACTAGACCAGCCTCTAAAACGAGCATAACTGATGGAGCTTCTGTCCCATGATGATGCTTTGAGTATCCCAGCATGCACTGGTATTCTCAAACAAAGTGTCATCAAAATGGAAGTTAAAATAAAGAAAAACAGTTAGCCAGTGTAGTTAGGGAAGAGTGCTCTCTATGAGAGAGCTGCCGCCAGACGTCTCTGGCGTTGGCTTATCTCACCGAGAACAAATGGATCAGCAGCCCGAAATTGGACATGCCAGAAACTAATCCTACCCTTAACGATTTGTCGGGGGAGAGTTTATAAAAAGTTATAAACAAAATCTCTTCAAAACAGACACGTCTGTTATCATAGCATCCTTAAAGACACATACAATAAAAATATATTATTTATCCCGCACGGTGAATGCCAAAAAAAAAAACTACACCAGAATTGGCACTTTTATTTACTTTCACATAAAATGAAATAAATAAAAATGAACCAAAAGTTGCATGTATTTCAAAAGTTACCAATAAACAATACAATAAAAAACTACCATTCTAAGAAAAAAAAACAAACCATTATGGCTCTCAAAATATCATGCAAAAGAAAAAAAACAGAAAAGAATAGTAAAACAGAAGAATTACATATTAGGAGTCACTGTTATTTTATAGAACTGTACTATAAAACTTACCTTTATTTATTCTGCATGGACAATGCAAAAAAAAAAAGAATAGAAAAAAACATGACCAGAACTGCAGTTGCACAAAAAAATATGGATTAAAAAATGATAAAAATGTCAATGTACGCAAAAATAATACTTCGAATAACTACTTCTGGTCAAGAAAAAATAAGCCCTCATACAGAAAAATGTTTAACTTATGACTTAGAATATGATGTTTATTTTGAGTATTTATTGTCTAAAAGTAATAAAAACAAAATAAAATTATATTAATTTAGTATCGCCATAAATGTGCTGATCAACAGTTAACAATTTTCTTGTGCCGCAAATGAAAAGCGTAAAAAGGAACCAATATAACCGTAATTGTTTTTTGTTTTCTACTTCAGTTAATAAAAATTAGGAATTGGGCTGTATTTACCACAAAGTGCTGCAACTAATTCCGGACCAATCAAGCTCTCATACAGCCACAGAGACAAGATAGACAAAAAAAAAAAAAAAAAGAAAGGCTCCAGAAATGTGACAATAAAAAAGCAAAAATAGAAAGAAAAAAAAAAAAAGAAAAATTAGGCTTGGTTCTAATGAAGTTAAAAACGGACAGAATATAACTATTGAATAGTGCGAAAACACAAAGATCTCTATTGGAACCATTTTTATTCTGGGGGAAAAAAGGCTATGAAGAGTCGGTGGCCTATATCTCTAGTGACTAAACATCTCATCTCTGGACACTAGAGTGGGGCTAATTAGGATGGGCCCTATGTGATGGCATTTTTATCGGCGTGGCCCATCAGGAAAGTAATCATGATACAAGAAGCAGCTACAGTCCCAGATGAAGGCTACATCTCCGCAGAGATTCGCTCCGTTTTTGGTCATACACGCCACAGCGGCTTCCAGTAATGAACGCAGCACTGCCATGTGAGTTACTGGATGTATTCGGTTAGTCATTCAATTGAAAACAAAAAAAACACAATAAGGAAAGACACGTGAGCAGCAAGCACAGCACATAATGTTGAATAGGGCGATGTGTAATCTGCTTCTTTTAATAGTGCACCGACTGCCTTTCAAAGAACATAAACCTTGCCTTTGCTGCGGCACAGAATCCATTTAGTGAACTCATTAACAAAGACCTTAATAAAAAACATCTTGGAAAACGATGCATAAACACATGAGCAGCGCCAGACCTGCCAGCCGGGCTCATTACCGGGTCCCTGCACGACAGAGTATACAATATACAATTTGAAATGGAATATTGGAAAAAGACAACCTTGTAAATAATCATGCTATCCACAGCTTCAGTTTATGAAAGCAAGACGCAACCATGTTACACAGCATTAGGTGCGCTAAAAATCATACATGGTAAAGAGGAAATGTAGAGCTAACAGGCTGCAACTGTGTAAAGAAGATGAAGACTTGGTAAAGGGAAAGGAGAGGAACAATGCATATTATAAAAAGGGAAACAACAAGGTAAAGGGCAAAGACCAGAACAATGTAAGGCTATGTACCCACATATGCAGAAAAAAACGGACTTCTTCCCAAGAAAAATAGGCGTTTTTTGCTCTTTTTTTTTTTTTTTTGCGTTTTTTACAGGAGCATCTTCCTGCTCATAGAATATAGTGAGAAATGCAGATTTTTCCGCAAAATTAATGAACATGCTGCGGTTTTTTACCGCAATGCGTTTTTTTCACGGTAAAAACGCATCATGTGCACAAAAATTGCGGAATTCATTTAAAAGAATGGGATGCTTCTTGTATACTGGGAAAAGGGAAAAACGCTTCAAAAACGCAAAAAAACTGCTTACGTGGGTACACAGACTACAGGGTGAAGGAAGGTACAGAAAAAAGGAAAAACAGGAACACAAGGTAAAAGAACAGTAAGGCACATGGTAAGGGAAAGAGACAGAAAGAAGGAAAAAATATAAGGAGAACAAAGACCGGAACTGTACAAAGGGAATGCATAGGAACAGGGTAAAGGAAATGAAAAGTAATAAGATATCAAAAAAAGACAGGAACAGAGGAAAAAGAAGAGATGGAAACCATGTAAAGGAAATATACAAAAAAGAGAGAGACAAAGTAAGGAGAAGAGACAGGAGCAAGGTAAGGAGAAGAGGCAGGAGCAAGGTAAGGAGAAGAGCCAGGAGCAAGGTAAGGAGAAGAGCCAGGAGCAAGGTAAGGAGAAGAGCCAGGAGCAAGGTAAGGAGAAGAGCCAGGAGCAAGGTAAGGAGAAGAGCCAGGAGCAAGGTAAGGAGAAGAGCCAGGAGCAAGGTAAGGAGAAGAGCCAGGAACAAGGTAAGGAGAAGAGCCAGGAACAAGGTAAGGAGAAGAGCCAGGAACAAGGTAAGGAGAAGAGCCAGGAACAAGGTAAGGAGAAGAGCCAGGAACAAGGTAAGGAGAAGAGCCAGCAACAAGGTAAGGAGAAGAGCCAGCAACAAGGTAAGGAGAAGAGCCAGCAACAAGGTAAGGAGAAGAGCCAGCAACAAGGTAAGGAGAAGAGCCAGCAACAAGGTAAGGAGAAGAGCCAGCAACAAGGTAAGGAGAAGAGCCAGCAACAAGGTAAGGAGAAGAGCCAGCAACAAGGTAAGGAGAAGAGCCAGCAACAAGGTAAGGAGAAGAGCCAGCAACAAGGTAAGGAGAAGAGCCAGCAACAAGGTAAGGAGAAGAGCCAGCAACAAGGTAAGGAGAAGAGCCAGCAACAAGGTAAGGAGAAGAGCCAGCAACAAGGTAAGGAGAAGAGCCAGCAACAAGGTAAGGAGAAGAGCCAGCAACAAGGTAAGGAGAAGAGCCAGCAACAAGGTAAGGAGAAGAGCCAGCAACAAGGTAAGGAGAAGAGCCAGCAACAAGGTAAGGAGAAGAGCCAGCAACAAGGTAAGGAGAAGAGCCAGCAACAAGGTAAGGAGAAGAGCCAGCAACAAGGTAAGGAGAAGAGCCAGCAACAAGGTAAGGAGAAGAGCCAGCAACAAGGTAAGGAGAAGAGCCAGCAACAAGGTAAGGAGAAGAGCCAGCAACAAGGTAAGGAGAAGAGACAGCAACAAGGTAAGGAGAAGAGCCAGCAACAAGGTAAGGAGAAGAGCCAGCAACAAGGTAAGGAGAAGAGACAGGAACAAGGTAAGGAGAAGAGACAGGAGCAAGGTAAGGAGAAGAGACAGCAACAAGGTAAGGAGAAGAGACAGAAGCAAGGTAAGAAGAGTCAGGAACAAGGTAAGGAGAAGAGACAGGAACAAGGTAAGGAGAAGAGACAGGAACAAGGTAAGGAGAAGAGACAGGAGCAAGGTAAGGAGAAGAGACATGAACAAGGTAAGGAGAAGAGACAGGAGCAAGGTAAGGAGAAGAGACATGAACAAGGTAAGGAGAAGAGACAGAAACAAGGTAAGGAGAAGAGACAGGAACAAGGTAAGGAGAAGAGACAGGAACAAGGTAAGGAGAAAAGACAGGAACAAGGTAAGGAGAAGAGACAGGAGAAAGGTAAGGAGAAGAGACAGGAACAAGGTAAGGAGAAGAGACAGGAACAAGGTAAGGAGAAGAGACAGCAACAAGGTAAGGAGAAGAGATAGCAACAAGGTAAGGAGAAGAGACAGCAACAAGGAGAAGAGACAGCAACAAGGAGAAGAGACAGCAACAAGGAGAAGAGACAGCAACAAGGAGAAGAGACAGCAACAAGGAGAAGAGACAGCAACAAGGAGAAGAGACAGCAACAAGGAGAAGAGACAGCAACAAGGAGAAGAGACAGCAACAAGGTAAGGAGAAGAGACAGCAACAAGGCAAGGAGAAGAGACAGCAACAAGGCAAGGAGAAGAGACAGCAACAAGGCAAGGAGAAGAGACAGCAACAAGGCAAGGAGAAGAGACAGCAACAAGGTAAAGAGAAGAGACAGGAACAAGAAAGAAGGAAAAGAAAATTATAACTGGACTAAGGGAACAAAAAGGAACAAGGAAAAAAATTGAGCACGAAAAAGGAGAAGAAAAAAGTGCAACTGGGCAAATATAACAGACACGAAAAAGGTAAAAAACAAAGACAGGAACAAGACAAAGTGAAAAGACAGGAGTAAAGTAAACAGATAAAAAAAAACTGCAAAAAAACAAAAGGCAGAATTAGCAAATAACAACCCATGCGTATTTCAAGGCATTGTACCAACCAATGTAATCAATGAGAAACAATACCAGTTTAAGTGTTAGCAAGTAATGTGACATAATACTATATTTTTAGGCCTCACCACGTCACTGCTACATTTGATAAAATAATTACACTTAACACTTTTTCATTTAGGGAATCTTTAGTTACAGTCCCCATGTTGGCTGCATACCATTACCGGGATGGTGCTGACGTACAGGCACTTCATCTCTGAGCTTGATGAAGCCCTGGAGAATTATTATTTTCTTAATGTCTATTTAGTTCATGTCGTCGATATACAGAATACAGCACTTTAGAAGAACGTAGAATTTCACATATTTTAGACATTACAGTTTGTGCATTATAACCCTAGCCGGGTTTACTGAATCAATCTGCAACGTCATGACCGCAGGGACACAGAAAGCCTACATTACTGGCACTTTTCACCACTAGAGAAATCACAAAAGAAAAAAAAAAAAAAAATTCTACTCTCAATCAACACTGTGCTTTTCTGGTAGACTGCTGGCTCAGTATAAAACACTGCATTTACCACAAAATAATCATCTTTCAAACCCTCGCCGATCCTTCACCCTGACCCAATGCACTCTCTCAGATTACTCGAGATCTTGCTTAGTCTCATGGCTCGCCTCAAGGCCTTTCACATATTTAAAAAAAAAAAAAAAGACAGAATTTTACTCTTCTAGAGTCAACACTTTTGTATAATCGAACTTATTAATTCTCCATACATGAGCCCCTACAACTTCTACACTTGTTCAAAAAAGGAAGACAGCAAGCAGCAGGCGGTGGAAGGATAGAGAGGCCCAAAGCAACACCCATCGGACCGGACCAAGAAGATTAGCATACAGCGTGGGAGATATAAAAAAGGATTTTGGGGGGTATACAGGGTTAGTCAAAGGGTTATGTAAGGATTTAGGGAATGCAGCGCAGATACTAAATAAGGTGATATTTTTCGCTGCCATGTCACAAAACTTGTGACAGGTTTGCTTTAATTCCTTAGTGACCGAGCCAATTTTGACCTTAATAACTAAGCCAATTTTTACAATTCCGACCACTGTCACTTTATGAGGTTATAGCTCTGGAACGCTTCAATGTATCCCACTGATTTTGAGACTGTTTTTTTGTGATATATTGTACTTCATGTTAGTGGTAAAATTTCTTCTATAGTACTTGCTTTTATTTATGAAAAAAATGGAAATTTGGCCAAAAATTAGAAAATTTTGCAATTTAATTTTCTAAACTTTTAATTCTTGTGTCCTTAAATCAGAGAGCCATGTCACGCAAAATAGTTAATAACATTTCCCACTTGTCTACTTTACATCAGCACAATTTTGGAAACAATTTTTTTTGTTAGGACGTTATAAGGGTTAAAAGTTGACCAGCGATTTCTCATTTTTCCAATAAAATTTACAAAACAATTTTTTAGTCACTTTGAGGGGTCAACATGACAGAAAATACCCAAAAGTGACAATTCTAAAAACTGCACGCCGCAAGGTGCTCAAAACCACATTCAAGGATTTACTAACCCTACAGGTGCTTCACGAGAACTAAAGCATTGTGGAAGGAAAAAATTAACATTTAACTTCTTTCACACAAAAAAGTACTTGATACCCTTGTGAAAATAAAAAAAGTTTGGGTCTAAGGAGAAAATAGACTACAAAATTTGTTATGCAATTTCTCCTGAGTACACCGATACCCCATATGTTGGGGAAATCCACTGTTTGGACGCATGGCAGAGCTCATAAGGGAGGGAGCACTTTCTAAAATTGGCTGGAGTCGATGACTGGCACCATGACGCGTTTGGAGACCCCATGATGTGTCTAAACAGTGGAAACCCCACAAATTCTAACTCCAACCCTAACACAGCCCTAAAAACAACCCTCAACCAAACCCTAACCCCAACACACCCTTAAACCCTAATCCTAACACAACTCTAACCCCAGCTCTAACCCCAAACCAATTTACAACCCCAACACAACCCTAACTCCTTCTCTAACCCCAATCCTAACACAACTCTAACCCCTGCTCTTACCCCAACCCTAACAAAACCCTAGCCCAAGCTCTAACCCCAAACCCTAACCCTAGGGTCCATCACAGTGATCATAAAGAACCAATAGGAAAAGTCTATTGCTTCCAAGTACCGGCCAGCAAATCTCGGCGTGTGCAAGGCGCATGCGCCCGCCATTTTCTACCAGGAAGATTATGTGGAGGGACGGAGCTGGAGGATCCGGGATGGCGGAGGTACCGGGGGAGGGGGGGGGGGAGGCTCAGGGGATCCCATTTCTCTTCTCTGGTATGCTAGATCATATCACAGGAGAGAGAAATGAATGGAAAATCTGCGCTTTTTTTGTGATCGCCATTATTCAGTAAAAACTGACCCGAATCATGTTCTCCAGGGTCTCAGATTTTCTGGTGCTGGGGGGCGCTATACACTTATTTCTCAGCGCCATTAAAAAGCAGCGTTAAGGAATAAGACCCCTTAACTGCCGCTGCTAAAAGGCGTATCAGCAGTCATTAAGGGGGTTAAGAATGGTGTTGCATCCAATCTTAATCAATGGCTCACTGGAGAACAATGTGCCGAATTTCATTAAAAAAAGCACGTCATTTAATGATTGCGGCACATCTTCTTAGTGCCGTGCGCCTCGCCAGATATGTTATTCCAGTTAGGGACTGAAGTAGCATTTCTGGCGTGCGAAGCATACACTTTGCTGAATTTAATGGGCGGCTGTAGCCACATCTCGCCCTATCTCTGTCCCTTTTGGTTGAGATGCTTCATGCTGGAATGCAAAAAAAGCCAAAATTATTGAGCAACACTGCATAGCTTAAAATTTTGAAGCTTTTCAAACCACTGCTGAATCAAGGCCTAGGACTTTATAATGTATTCAACCCCATTGGGCAAGTTTTCAGCTGATGTATTCGGAGAACATAAAAGCAGTTGTACTGTTTTTTTTTTTAATCTGCCCATTCCTTACCATTTCTTCCTATTCTGAAGCTCCTGGTGGGGCACCACATACAGTGATTATTGGTTGCAATCTCATATGTCCATGTCGAATGAGCCAAAAAGTACAAAAGTACATAGACAGGAGAAGAAGCGTCTGAACGGGTGCAGTGTGATCGGTAAGGGGAGCATTACCTCCTTTATTGTGCTCCATTCTGTGCGGTTTAAAAAAAAAAAAAAATGCAAGCGGCTGTTTAAATATCCGTTCTGCTCTATAAAGTATGCAAAAATGGATTTCAGGGTAGTATTTCGATTCAATAAAAACACATTAATCATTCTTGAGCTGTTTAGGGTAACCAAGAGAAGGGATGCCAAACCCAGTTTTCTGCTCCATTGCGAATAAACAGATATAAAACCTAAGGAATGTCTGTTCTTGTGGTCTCCAGTGCTGGCCCAAGTTATTCTAACCCTTAACTTGTTTACTTAAGATAAAAAAGATAAGGAGGAAAAATGAAACGCAGAACAAAAACGTAAACCACAAAAAAAATCCACACAAGCTGACCTCTCACTCAGCTCGAAGTGTGTGGGTGAAAATGGAAGTCCCTTCCTACTTAGTCAGCTCCCTCCTATTGTGCTCTGTTTTTATCTTGTGCTTTATTTTAATTTTAGACCCTTGAAAACAGTAAAAAAAAAAAAAAAAAGTTGATCTCAGCTAAAGTCTCAATCTCAGATGTCAATCACAGTTCAAAAGGCTGGCCCTTATAATGTGACCATGTGTATTCTGCTGTCGCTTGCCATTCAGTGACACCTTTCTACACAATGTGGGGTACAAAATGGGAACTAGACAAAAATGCCTGCAACTCAGCATATGTGGCAGCGATTGCTGACCTCTGGTGTCAAGAGCGCAAGCGACCGACCTCTGGTGTCAAGAGCGCAAGCGGCCGAGCTCCAGTGTAGACAGTGCAAGCGACCGAGCTCCAGTGTAGACAATGCAAGCGGCCGAGCACCAGTGTAGACAGCGCAAGCGGCCGAACTCCAGTGTAGACAGCGCAAGCGGCCGAGCTCCAGTGTAGACAGTGCAAGCGGCCGAGCTCCAGTGTAGACAGTGCAAGCGGCCGAGCTCCAGTGTAGACAGTGCAAGCGGCCGAGCTCCAGTGTAGACAGTGCAAGCGGCCGAGCTCCAGTGTAGACAGTGCAAGCGGCCGAGCTCCAGTGTAGACAGTGCAAGCGGCCGAGCTCCAGTGTAGACAGCGCAAGCGGCCGAGCTCCAGTGTAGACAGTGCAAGCGGCCGAGCTCCAGTGTAGACAGCGCAAGCGGCCGAGCTCCAGTGTAGACAGTGCAAGCGGCCGAGCTCCAGTGTAGACAGTGCAAGCGGCCGAGCTCCAGTGTAGACAGTGCAAGCGGCCGAGCTCCAGTGTAGACAGTGCAAGCGGCCGAGCTCCAGTGTAGACAGTGCAAGCGGCCGAGCTCCAGTGCAGACAGTGCAAGCGGCCGAGCTCCAGTGTAGACAGTGCAAGCGGCCGAGCTCCAGTGTAGACAGTGCAAGCGGCCGAGCTCCAGTGTAGACAGTGCAAGCGACCGAGCTCCAGTGTAGACAGTGCAAGCGGCCGATCTCCAGTGTAGACAGTGCAAGCGGCCGAACTCCAGTGTAGACAGTGCAAGTGGCCGAGCTCCGGTGTAGACAGCGCAAGCGGCCGAGCTCTGGTGTAGACAGCACAAGCCGACTAGCTCAATGATTGGCCAAAGTGTTGATGCACTGTCGATGTGATGTCACCACTGTAGCCAATCCCAGAGCTCAGCGACTCTGCTGATGTAGATGGAACGAGCCACCAGGCACATTGATTAGCTACAGTGGTGATGCGTACTGTCAACATGAAGTCATCGATGTAGCCAGAACACCTAAGCAACGATAGGGAGCCAGTGCTGGACTTGAGGAGGGAGAGTACCTTCTTTGTTATTTTAGATTCTTTAGGGTGCTTGGGGTCCACGTTTCTGAAACCCCTTTAAGTCGTTTTTCCTGATGCTTGTTGCTGTGTTTTTTTTTTTTTTTAGCACCGATGGTAGGTGTTACTAAGTGCACAGCAAATTAATACCTGCAGCAGTCTTGTACCCTATTACTGCCATCAGAGCTCCCAACGTTGAAAGGGAATGTCAAAATTACGGCACATGACTATTGCTTACAGTACTGGTAGACGAGGTCACAGATGTATGGAAAACTGTTTTTCTCCAGTTTTCTCCCATGACAACCTAATGTGTGTCTTAAACTTGAGTTTCACCAAGACAATATAAA
Source organism: Dendrobates tinctorius (assembly GCF_039654945.1). Lineage (NCBI taxonomy): Eukaryota > Metazoa > Chordata > Amphibia > Anura > Dendrobatidae > Dendrobates > Dendrobates tinctorius. The sequence goes on from NW_027361868.1 coordinate 17,745,435, forward strand.
CCCTAAATACACTTTGTGCACTGTGGAAAGGTGATAGAAGTCACAAATCTTCCCATGCCCATCATACGGATCTCTCACTGTACTATATGCACCGTGTCTTTGTGGCGCCAGTAGCCGGATGGATCTTCATTGTGCACAGCCCACTTGTCAGAGGAGAGGAAACCTACATGCATGCAATAATAGGACCCGGCATGAGCCCTCTGTACTCTAGGAATATGCAGAATGGATTTACTTTTAATAAATCCCCTTTTTTTCCCCACTTCATCTTGACAAGTGGGGCGGCACATTTCTGTAAATACAACTGAATAACATTCCTGGAGGGAGGCACCGAGCTTATAAAACTCCCGACTGTGCCACCCCCTCAACAACCGAAACACGGAAACATTCCTGTGGACGACTGTAGTTTTTATAACAAGAGTTTACTACTTTAGTGGCCGCCGGACCAAAAACATGCTAACCACAGGTGCAAAAATACACGGCAAAGGGCTTAGGAACAGCACTTCCCGCTCGTACGTCTTACTGCATCCTATCAGGCTGCTCACAGCTCAAAACTTCTCACTCTTGTAAAAATCCTTTTGGTACACTTGATGTATTCTCTCTAGAACTACGTATACAGGGCGGACTTGGGAGCCAGGGGCCCACCAGTAACCAACTTCAAGGCCCAATTTTCAGCTACGTGCAAATCTGACATGAACTGGGTAGATTGTTACAGTTAGGTCCATATATATTTGGACAGAGACAACATTTTTCTAATTTTGGTTCTAGACATTACCACTATGATTTTAAAACAAAACAATTCAGATGCAGTTGAAGTTCAGACTTTCAGCTTTTATTTGAGGGTATCCACATTAAAATTGGATGAAGGGTTTAGGAGTTTCAGCTGCTTAACATGTGCCACCCTGTTTTTAAAGGGACCAAAAGTAATTGGACAATTGACTCCAAGGCTATTTCATGGACAGGTGTGGGCAATCCCTTCGTTATGTCATTCTCAATTAAGCAGATAAAAGGCCTGGAGTTGATTTGAGGTGTGGTGCTTGCATTTGGAAGGTTTTGCTGTGAAGGAAACATGTGGTCAAAGGAGCTCTCCATGCAAGTGAAACAAGCCATCATTAAGCTGCAAAAAAAAAAAAAAAAAAACATCCGAGAAATTGCTACAACATTAGGAGTGGCAAAATCTACAGTTTGGTACATCCTGAGAAAGGAAGAAAGCACTGGTGAACTCATCAATGCAAAAAGACCTGGGCGACCACGGAAGACAACAGTGGTGGATGATCACAGAATAATCTCCATGGTGAAGAGAAACCCCTTCACAACAGCCAACCAAGTGAACAACACTCTCCAGGAGGTAGGCGTATCAATATCTAAATCTACCATAAAGAGAAGACTGCATGAAAGTAAGTACAGAGGGTTCATTGCATGGTGCAAGCCACTCATAAGCATCAAGAATCAAGAGGCTAGACAGGACTTTGCTAAAAAAACATCTAAAAAAGCCAAGATATAACAAGAGAACATAGAATGGCAGATTTGCAAAAATTTGCAAAAATTCTCTGCAGCCAAAAATATGGCAGTAATCAGCAAGTGCTGAACAAAAAATACAGGGTATTTAGTCGATACTTTTTTTGCAAAAAAATGTATACCAAGCTGCCTCACCAATGTCAAGGTAACCCGTGTCGAAGCAGTCCCTATCTAATGTATTTAATACCTGAACATCTTGAACAGTGTCTTGACATGAACAGGATTCAGACAGGCTGCTCCACAGTGTGGGCTTATGGTCTGAGACAGCTCTTTTATACAAAAATTTTGTACAATTTGCAAAAATTCTCTGCAGCCAAAAATATGGCAGTAATCAGCACGTATCGACTAAATACCCTGTATTTTTTGTTCAGCACTTGCTGATTACTGCCATATTTTTGGCTGCAGAGAATTTTTGCAAATTTTTGCAAATCTGCCATTCTATGTTCTCTTGTTATATCTTAGTTTATGGGTGGTGTGAACATTGTCTGACCGACGTGTTCACATTTGTGCATTTCACATGTGTTTTAATCCGTTTTTTCCTTGCTTGGCATGGTTTGGGAGACCCCACCCCTCTCCTGTGTGAGGTGTACAAAAGAGCTGTCTCAGACCATAAGCCCACACTGTGGAGCAGCCTGTCTGAATCCTGTTCATGTCAAGACTGTTCAGATGTTCAGGTATTAAATACATTACATAGGGACTGCTTCGACACGGGTTACCTTGACGTTGGTGAGGCAGCTTGGTATACATTTTTTTTGCAAAAAAACGTATCGACTAAATACCCTGTATTTTTTGTTCAGCACTTGCTGATTACTGCCATATTTTTGGCTGCAGAGAATTTTTGCAAATTTTTGCAAATCTGCCATTCTATGTTCTCTTGTTATATTTTAGTTTATGGGTGGTGTGAACACTGTCTGACCGACGTGTTCACATTTGTGCATTACACATGTGTTTTTAATCTAAAAAAGCCAGCAGAGTTCTGGAAGAACATTCTTTGAACAGATTAAACCAAGATCAACCTCTACCAGAATGAAGGAAAGAGTATGGCGAAGACGTGGTACAGCTCATGATCCAAAGAATACCACATCATCTGTAAAACACGGCGGAGGCAGTGTGATTGCTTGGTCATGCATGGCTGCCAGTGGCACTGGGTCACTAGTGTTTATTGATGAGGTGACACAGGACAGAAGCAGCCGAATGAATTCTGAGGTGTTCAGAGCCATACTGTATGCTCAGATCCAGCCAAATGCAGCCAAACTGATTGGTCATCATTTCATACTACAGATGGACAATGACCCAAAACATACAGCCAAAGCAACCCAGGAGTTTATTAAAGCAAAGAAGTGGAATATTCTTGAACGGCCAAGTCAGTCACCTGATCTCAACCCAATTGAGCATGCATGTCACTTGTTAAAGACTAAACTTCAGACATAAAGGCCCACAAACAAACAGCAACTGAAAACCACCGCAGTGAAGGCCTGGCAGAGCATCAAAAAGGAGGAAACACAGCGTCTGGTGATGTCCATGAGTTCAAGACTTCAGGCAGTCATTGCCAACAAAGGGTTTTCAACCAAGTACTAGACATGAACAGTTTATTTAGAATTATTTAATCTGACCAATTACTTTTGGTCTCTTTAAAAACAGGGTGGCACATGTTAAGGAGCTGAAACACCTAAACCCTTCATCCAATTTTAATGTGGATACCCTCAAATGAAAGCTGAAAGTCTGAACTTCAACTGCATCTGAATTGTTTTGTTTAAAATTCATTGTGGTAATGTCTAGAACCCAAGTTAGAAAAATGTTGTCTCTGTCCAAATATATATGGACCTAACTGTAAATGAATAAGATGCCGCCTTTTTCTGTATATAGTGATTCAAGTATATAGTGCCAAGTACTGCTCATATAAGAGGATGGTGGCCCACTGAAGGATTTTCCTGTTCTCCTGTGAGCCAGTCCAAGCCTGGATTGAGGAGATACCACTGGTGCAACCCGTGCAGGCCCTTTGGACTGCAAAGGGCTCATATACTGTTCTTGAACACGGGCCCTTTTCTATCTGTGTCTACCAGTGCATGAATGGATGAAAAAAATAATATAATACAGTAAATATGAAAAACTGACTGCTAGTTTAATCTAATGGCAACTGTCAAAAAGGCAGGACCGCCCTTCACGTACCTTGAGAAATCTAAATGCTTACACCCGTACTGTGCTAAATCCAAATTCTCCTGCGTTTTGATGAGAAAAATTACAAATATATAATCTTCTTGTCTGCACCTATCAGTTGGGGAATAAAGGAAGTGACTGCCTACCAGGGGTGCAATTCGAAAGATTGCTTGGATTGAGTGTACATTAATTGGGCAGGGTTCAAATTTTTTTTTATTTTTCTGTCAATGTCTTGATATAGATAGATAGATATATATATATATATATATATACACACACACACACACACATACACACACGCACTGGTAACCAACTTATGATTTTACTTAAAAAATGCTTTGACCCAATTAATTTGCACAGCACTGTGTGTATATATATATATATTAGAAATCTTGCTGCAATTTTCACACTGGCTGCAGGGACTATTTTAGACTCAAACTTCCTTTTGTTTCAGGAAACAATACATGTACATTGACCACAATTGTTGGATCTGGACTCTATCTTTTGTATTGGAGCATCTAATGAGAGTGTGCCTAGGACATTGTAAAGGAAGAGAGCGCGGAGTCAGATGTGACAGCGCCTATTGTGGCTAGTGGCTCCTGTGTGATCAGCTGTGTACAGAGATGTTACCTGTTATTGTCATCCTGCCTTTGCTAATGATAAAACATCTGTAAACTCTTCCTGAAAAGGAAGGAAGTATGGATTTAAAAAGCCCTATTGGCCAGTGTGAAAATTGGAAGATTAAATTTTTTTTCTTAATAAAGATTGTGATATGAAAAAAAAAGTATGACATTGTTAAAAAAAATATGTTTAAATGGAATTTTAGTGTTTAAATGTAAGTTATTTTCTGACAATAGATTCCTTTAAAGATTACAAAGAGCAACCATGGCTCTGAGCAACTTATCTTATTCCCCACTACAAAGACAACCCGTTGATTGAAATGTGTAATCATGTAATGATTCATTTGCCCTGTGGTGGCGCTGCAGGAAAACAAGACACTTACTGCCAGGTTTCCCCACAGATCACAGCTGATCACTGGAGGAAGACTCACTGCCCTGCTTATTATCAAGCGACCTGTTTTAACAAGTAGCAATTCTCCAAAAAGTTAAATGCCTTTAAATTGGTTGTCTATTAGGACAAACCCATCCCTTTGTTTCCCTCTTTTAAAAATAGTAACACTTATACTCAACTCCGGTCCTGGCACCAATCCAGCGATGCTTGCATTGACTATCCCGGGGATTGCATGACATAATCTCAGCTTCCAATCAGCGCTTTCTTCACTCTCCTGGCCTTCGAACAAATCAAGACATACAAAAGGAAGCTGGAGCTACTGATGCTCTCCCACCACCTGCAGATGTGAATTACATCCGTAAAAGAGAGAAGAAATCGCTGACTGGCCGCGGAATTGCGTGAGACTATGTTAAGCAAGCCCCGGGAGAGCCAGAGCCGACACTGCTGGACCTGCACCGGCACTGGAGGCAAGTATAAGTATATTATTGGAGGGTGACGTAGGGATTCAGAATGGCTTGTCCAAGTAGTAGACAACCTCTTTACGCTTTTCAAACAATAATTATCTTGGCTGGCCAAAAAAGCCAATAAAGAACATTTTCTGATGACTGTAGACAACTTTTCATGACCAGACTGGACTTAAAATTGGTAAGCTTAAAAATCCTTGATGGCAGAAAAAATGCCAATTGGCAAAATGCCAATATTCCCTCTGCAGGGAAGCACAAAACCCGCTCAAATAAGACATATGTGCAGGAGGAAAATAGAGCTACTAGGTACAAATAAGAATGTAAAAATATATATCATTTTATTAGGCAAATATACAGAACATACAAAAATATCATTGCATACGATTTTAGGACATAAGATTGCAGCAGGAAAAAACCAAGGTGCATTGCAGGGGGAACAATGGTGCCCAAAAATATACCTGGATGTCACATTGGTAAATAGATACAGGCAAATGAATGCACCAATTGAAAATATTAGTAACGGGAGAGCTCAGAAAAAGTGGACTCGTTTGTGGAATGATATTTTTGTATGTTCTGAATATTTGTCTAATAAAATGATATATATTTTTACATTCTTATTTGTACCTAGTAGCTCTATTTTCCTCCCGGACTTAAAATTGGCCTGCTTTGATGGATTTTTCAGGTTTTATTTTTGTGTAGTTGTTGGAAATTCGGTCATGCAACATGTCAGGAGACCTTAAAATGTGTGCTTGTCACCCACTTTTTTAATCCATGCCAGATCTATTCCGTCTTGGTCTTTGATAATATCTGTAATACCTGTCAACTGTGTTGGCAACAATTTCCAGTTGTTCTAGGAGGAAAGGATAAAGAGTGGGGAACCTAGAGAAGAATTCTCTTCCGGTCATCCTGCAGAGAAGCAACACGAAAAAGAATTGTTAGCATACATATGAAAAGTAATAAAGTACGGTAAATGAGGAAACAATTCTAATCTGGCTGCTGATTAATAATCTCGACCCTCATCCATCTCACATTTTCTGCTATAATGACTCTGAATGATTAAAGCTCAGATTGAAGCTTCCACCTGTAGATTCATTTACAGTTGTGGCCAAAAGTATTGACACCCCTGCATTTCTGTCAGATAATACTCCGTTTCTTCCTGAAAATGATTGCAAACACAAATTCTTTGGTATTATTATCTTCATTTAATTTGTCTTAAATGAAAAAACATAAAAGAGAATGAAGAAAAAAGCAAAACATTGATCATTTCACACAAAACTCCAAAAATGGGCCAGACAAATGTATTGGCACCCTCAGCCTAATACTTGGTTGCACAACCTTTAGCCAAAATAACTGCGACCAACCGCTTCCAGTAACCATCAATGAGTTTCTTACAATGCTCTGCTGGAATTTTACACCATTCTTCTTTAGCAAACTGCTCCAGGTCCCTGATATTAGAAGGGTGCCTTCTCCACACTGCCATTTTTAGATCTCTCCACAGGTGTTCTATGGGATTCAGGTCTGGACTCATTGCTGGCCACCTTAGAAGTCTCCAGTGCTTTCTCTCAAACCATTTTCTAGTGCTTTTTGAAGTGTGTTTTGGGTCATTGTCCTGCTGGAAGACCCATGACCTCTGAGGGAGACCCAGCTTTCTCACACTGGGCCCTACATTATGATGCAAAATTTGTTGGTAGTCTTCAGACTTCATAAAGCCATGCACACGGTCAAGCAGTCCAGTGCCAGAGGCAGCAAAGCAACCCCAAAACATCAGGGAACCTCCGCCATGTTTGACTGTAGGGACCATGTTCTTTTCTTTGAATGCCTCTTTTTCTCCTGTAAACTCTATGTTGATGCCTTTGGCCAGAAAGCTCTACTTTTGTCTCATCTGACCAGAGAACATTCTTCCAAAACGTTTTAGGCTTTTTCAGGTAAGTTTTGGCAAACTCCAGCCTGGCTTTTTTATGTCTCGGGGTAAGAAGTGGGGTCTTCCTGGGTCTCCTACCATACAGTCCCTTTTCATTCAGACGCTGACGGATAGTACGGGTTGACACTGTTGTACCCTCGGCCTGCAGGGCAGCTTGAACTTGTTTGGATGTTAGTCGAGGCTCTTTAACCAACATCCGCACAATCTTGCGTTGAAATCTATTGTCAATTTTTCTTTTCCGTCCACATCTAGGGAGGTTAGCCACAGTGCCATGGGCTTTAAACTTATTGATGATACTGCGCACGGTAGACACAGGAACATTCAGGTCTTTGGAGATGGACTTGTAGCCTTGAGATTGCTCATGCTTCCTCACAATTTGGTTTCTCAAGTCCTCAGACAGGTCTTTGGTCTTCTTTCTTTTCTCCATGCTCAATGTGGTACACACAAGGACACAGGACAGAGGTTGAGTCAACTTTAATCCATGTCAACTGGCTGCAAGTGTGATTTAGTTATTGCCAACACCTGTTAGGTGCCACAGGTAAGTTACAGGTGCTGTTAATTACACAAATTAGAGAAGCATCACATGATTTTTTGAAGAGTGCCAATACTTTTGTCCACCCTCTTTTTTATGTTTGGTGTGGAATTATATCCAATTTGGCTTTAGGACAATTCTTTTTGTGTTTTTTCATTTAAGACAAATTAAATGAAGATAATACCAAAGAATTTGTGTTTGCAATCATTTTCAGGAAGAAACTGAGTATTATCTGACAGAATTGCAGGGGTCTCAATACTTTTGGCCACAACTGTAGATTGATCAGAATACTTGCAAAAAAGACAATAAAAAACAGAGGGCGCAAGTATCAAAAACGAATCCGGGCTATACCGCAAATACAATTTCTAAAGGGAAACCGACATGTCCAGAAGCACCATTATCCTGCAGATAGAGGGTTAATCTGCAGGTAAATAGCGTTTTGGCTTACTGAAATAGCGGTTACAGGGAGAAAATGAAGTTATAGTCCCCCTGCAGCTGCTGACTTTCAGCCATTGGAACGGTACAGGGAGCAGTTACAATCACCGCTGAAATCACTCCCCAGCCCTTTAATTGACAGCATGCTGTGCAGTGGATGTGTGTAGGGCGGGCTGTTAATCAATGTGCTGGAGAATAATTAGTGATAACGGTAACCCCTCCCTGATGACTGGCAGGAGGCAGCTTCAGGGGGGATATAACGTCATTTTCTCCCTGTAGCCACTGATGCGGTAAGCTGGCTACACAGGGTTTAAACGCTATTCATGAGTGTGAAAGCTGACTTTATAAAAGGGTAATCTGATTATTGGTTGTCACATTGCTGCATCATCCTATCAATCTCTGGGGGGGAATCTGACTACAACTACTCAATTTACCTGCAGCACATCCACAGGACAAATGGAAAATTACTGTCTCTGCCAAGGAAACACATGACAGAATCTGAAGAGCAAGAGATGATCTTGAAAAAGATATTAAAATTGTATTCCGCTCTGAGAAGAAAAGTGTGCAGTCACAGTGACTGAAGACTGCAGAACATTGGCTGTGTGCAATGCGCACACTGTCACGATTCCGCTATACTCTCTGTGCAATTTAAAGACTTGCGGTCACGTGAGGCTTCTCTCAATTTTCTTCCATTAAAAATACTTCCCCCAACTTCATGACTGTTAATCATGACAGTGTGCATATCCCACGCCGTCACAATTCAGCAGTCAAATAGAATGAGTGCAGACTTTTCTACTTAAACTGGAAAACCCCTTTAATAGAAGACTTGCAATCTGTTGAGCATTTTGTAATAGAGGGTCAGCTGAACAAATATATAGATAATGTTGCAGGAAAAGATTTGTAATAACTTGCTCCTACTAAGCATTACTTGTTCTGTGGTTAGGAGTCCAGTGGGCGGTTCTATTACCAATTAAAACCGCCCACCAGACTCCTTAGCCTAGAATAATTTAAAGTTAAACTGACATTTTTCTTACAAAACTATATATCAAACTTCGCAGCTCCTCCTGCAGTGTACCTTTCTGATTGTAGACTGGGCAGTACTTTTAGTTTTTCTTGCGATTTCTGCCCAGTTTATAGATGAGGGTCTTAAATAAGGTGGTGGGGGGGCAGCTAAGTCAGAATTTTCTAACATGGGCATATGACAGTCTTTTCTATACCAATCATCATCCTTTTGGACTTTAGGGTTAAAGCACTTTTAAGAGTTAATATTACTATATAAAGTTTTTAGATGGAAACACGGCCGCCCCATTCATGCACACAGATTATATGGCTTAGCTTTAACCACCAGTGTGTGAGTGCGGTGACTGACCAAACATTGCAGTACATGCAAAAAAAAAAAAACCGACGCAGCAGCGGTCCAGGTTCATCCTCTTTAGATTGGACGCATGTTGGATACTTCTACTTGGAGCTAAAACGGTCCCTGCAATCATCATAGATTCCACTCTATACATGATATTTTAATGATAGTGTG